>NC_084595.1:23267264-23534764 GCF_033807715.1 Cololabis saira
GTTTTCTGCACAGAAAAGTGGAAGTTTGAGTCGGAGAGATGGAGCGAAGCTTCAAAAGGCACATGTAATTGAGCAGCTCTTGATAGGCTATCTGGAAACATGAAACAGCAACAGTTGTGACGGAGGGTAATTGCCTCCCCGAGCTTGTATAATGCCTTGTCGAGTCTTTAAACTTGAGCAAACTGCTGGAAGTCCTTATGTCAGCAGATAATTGGTTCCAGGTATCAGCAGCTATGTGGAATGAAGGAAAGATGGGTTTTGTGTATTTGTGTGAATTTGGAAAAAGTCCGTAAGGTAGACTCAAAGAAAAGACCCAACAATGTTCTTAGGGTTTCATTCAGAAGAGCCAGTAATTGTATTAGGTCCGTCAAAAGCAAAATACAGTTTTTTCCCAATCTTATGTTTATGTGTTTCAAGTAATATGGATGTATGTTCAAAGGGAGGGGGGGCAGTCATGTCTGTAGTATAATCAAACATAAGCAGAAGGTTTCTGGCCATGTTGATGTGGAAAGTGCTTTCACAAACATTTTACAGCTGCACAAGTTCATTGCTCACCATTGATGACTTTTGACTTTCCCAGAGTCTCTAAGCTCGGCAAGAGGAGCAGGACTGTGGCCTTTACTGTCAGTGTGCCTGTCCTCTCTGCTGGCCTGCATCCAACCCCTTTCCTGGCTGGGAGATGCTGAGTGGGACCTCAGGAAGGATATGCTTTATTAGCTGCCCCTGCATGATTAATTGAACATCTGTTCACTCAAAGACAAGTGACCCCAATTCCCAACTGTTTATCCTCTGTATAAGCATATAATAAGTCTGCAGTGAATGTGTCACAGAAGAGGTCAAAACTGTATTTTGTGAATCCTCTGCTCTATATATCACTGGATCTCTCTCAGTTTGTAGATCCGGCCAATGCTTTTAGTGGCTTTATTTTCATCGGAGCACACTGAGATCAACATTGGAGAAGATGATAATATACAGGATGTTATTCTGGATGTTTTTAGCCTGAAATGACTTGTCAGCTGCACGCACGCACGCACGCACGCACGCACGCACGCACGCACGCACGCACACATACATACACACACACACACACACACACACACATACATACATACATACACATACAGAAATACAATGGGGCAAAAAAGGATTTTGTCAGACACCAGCTGTGCAAGTTCTCCCACTTAGAGACAAAATGAAAAAAAAATCCAGAAAATCACATTTTTAAAGAATGTATTTGCCAATTATAGTGGAAAATAAGTATTTGGTCAATGACTAAAGTTCATCTCAATACTTTATCATACACCCTTTTTTGGCAATGACAGAGGTCAAATGTTTTCTGTAAGTCTTCACAAGGTTTTCACACACTGTTGCTGGTATTTTGGCCCGTTCCTCCATGCAGATCTGCTCTAGAGCAGTGATGTTTTGGGGCTGTCGCTGGGCAACACAGACTTTCAACTCCCTCCAAAGATTTTCTATGGGGTTGAGATCTGGAGACTGGCTAGGCCACTCCAGGACCTTGAAATGTTTCTTACGAAGCCACTCCTTCATTGCCCGGGCGGTGTGTTTGGGATCATTGTCCTGCTGAAAGACCCAGCCACGTTTCATCTTCAATGCCCTTGCTGATGGAAGGAGGTTTTCACTCAAAATCTCACGATACATGGCCCCATTCATTCTTTCCCTTACATGGATCAGTCATCCTGGTCCCTTTGCAGAAAAACATCCCCATGATGATGTCTCCACCCCCATGCTTCACAATAGGTTTGGTGTTCTTTGGATGCAACTCAGCTTTCTTTCTACCAAAAAGTTCTATTTTGGTTTCATGTGACCAGATAACATTCTCCCAATCCTCTTCTGCATCATCCAAATGCTCTCTAGCAAACTTCAGACGGGCCTGGACATGTACTGGGTTAAGCAGGGGGACACATCTGATCGCAAAACCTACTTATTTAGATAGGCATTTGAATTATGATGTATTTTATGTTCTGCAGCAAACTCTGCTGTTTTGTGTTGTTTAAATTGTGTTTTTATATTTTGATTGTTTTACAGCGACCTTGAGTGCCATGAAAGGGGCCTAACAAATAAAATGTACTATTATTATGATACATACATACACACAAACACACACACACACACACACACACACACACACACACACACACACACACACACACACACACACACACACACACACACACACAGAGCTCTGGTGTGAAGCTAAAATCCCACATCTCCATCTCCTGATTAACAATCTTTGTTCTGGTGGTGGTGGCACGCCATGAGGCATAATTGCAGTGGGAACGCTGACTGCTTTAAAGAGAGCCTGCTGTTGTGTTGATCTGCATCACACTTTAACCCCCTCCTCTTTCTGCATTGTCAAAATCAAATCAGGTTGTGTTTGTTGTTTGGTTTCTGAGCATTCATGCTCCTTGGAGCGTTTGCCATTCAGGTTTTTTGATCTGATATACCGGTAAGGCTCTTCTGAGTAAAAGGACATTTTAGCATGGGTTGGGAATCTGTGATGCAGTCGACAAAATGACTCACTGTAGACAATATGGGTATAATGAATTATGCTATTTAAGATTTCTTGTCATCTTGCTACCTTTTTTTTCTTACTTGTTGTCTGTCTTTCTCTTTGTCTGTCCCTCTCCAGGCTGCTTCAATGGCGCTGAGCAGCTTGGGCCATGTATATACAGCCATAGGGGACTATCCAAATGCCCTAGCCAGCCACAAGCAGTGTGTCCTTCTGGCCAAGCAGTCCAAGGATCAGCTGTCTGAGGCCCGTGAGCTTGGAAACATGGGGGCAGTCTACATTGCCATGGGAGACTTTGAAAATGCTGTACAGTGTCATGAGCAACATTTAGGCATTGCCAAGGCCCTGGAAAACAAACGAGAGGAAGCCCGGGCCTATAGCAACCTGGGCAGTGCCTACCACTACCATCGTAACTTCGACAAGGCCATGTCTTATCACACTCACGTTCTGGAGCTTGCCCAGGAGCTTGAGGAAAAGTCCATTGAGATGAGAGCCTACGCAGGGCTGGGCCATGCCGCTCGCTGTATGCAGGACTTGGAGAGGGCCAAGCAGTACCATGAACAGCAGCTGTCCATAGCAGAAGGGTTGAAAGACAGGGCAGCAGAGGGACGAGCCTCCTCCAATTTGGGTACGTATGTGAAAGTCTAAAACAGCTGTTCAGTGATTATAACATTTCCACCAAAGTTTTCAGCGTGTTTATAGTTTAGGTTTAATGATCTTAAAACTGAGAAAAGGAAAAAAGTAATACATTCACCCATCAATCCCTTATACTGGCCTCATCCTGTCCAGAGTCGTGGGCGGAGCTGGAGCCCGTCCCAGCTGTCATCAGCCACGGGCAACCCTAACCCCCGACAGTTCACCAGACCATCACAGATCCACAACCATGCACACTCTCACTCAGACTCACCGGCTGCCTTCTCACTGCGAGACACTAGTTCTTAGCAGTTTTTATTAAATGAATAACAACATGATGTAATATGGTACGTGTTGTTCTTCACTTGGAAGACTCTCTTATTATGTCTTGAAACATTAAACCTTAGATCTTGGGTGCACTTTGTTTTCCACATGACAGCGCATGCCTTTGGACAATCACACGGTGAAACATCCACACAATCAGTGATGAAACCCAGACAGTCCACATAGAAAGGCCATGTTACCAACCCTGACTGGGCCGGCTGTGTAATGACAGCTAGTTATCTCTTTATAGTGCAAGGATACAGAAGGAATGTGGTTAATTATGCCATTACCATGTACTTAAACTCAACAATGAAATGATTTCAGGAAAATGATTATAAAAGGAAAGCAATGACATTTCATGTCTAAATGTGGCCAGATCCACAGTGATGTTATAATTTTTTGCAAAAACACTTTTATTGAAGACCATAATTCAGGAACAGAAGAGCAGTTTTTTTGCCAGTAGTGGTGTTAGTAAACGGTGCTAACTGGATGGAGAAGATTGTGATGGCAACAAGTAAAGCAAATGTGCGTACTGTCAGTGTTACTCCTATTCTTGCCAAACTTTGATACACCTCACACATACTTGTAGGCTGCCTTCTCCAGCACATATACCAGTATTTCTATTTCCGTGTTTCAACGGTTAAAAATGGAAACTATTTGTACATACAAAGGCAAGAATGTGGATATGCATTCTTTTTAGTGAGATATGAGGCCGTGCACATAAATGGTTCTTCTTTAAATCTCAGTCATCGTAGAGAGGCATGCACGACATAAGCAACTACACATAAGAGCTGTTTTACAGAATGTGGAAATAAGCTTGTGGGTGAAGTAGAGAAACGGAAATCTTTTTTTATTCTGTGGTTATGGAATCACAAACAAAACAAAACCTTCTGGATGTGAAAGGAAACGGAGGTGATGGACTCTAAATTAAAAGCAACTTATCAAAAAGATTTAATTCAAATTCAAATCACAGTTTTCACAATTGTGGAGCCCTATTTTATTCATTCCTTCAAATTTGAGTCAAAAATACTTTATTAATCCCCAAAGGGAAGTGAATTAATTTTTGTGCTTAGATGAAGCATGGTTTTACTTATTTTTCTTATTTGAAGGAGTGGATAGTACAGATGTTTAATCTTTTACAGTTTTTTGAACTTCAAGTCAAAAACAACAACATAAACAACCTCCCTTTAATATAAGAATCACCATCAGTTTCCAGGATGCATATACTGAAATAGTTCACTAAAAATAGTGAATAGTAATTGTAGGAGCCAGCTCTATTTTAGGCCCACGACTATTGCTCTGAACACAGACCTATTGTGTCAGTTGATGCTAATGTGCTTTGATCATCTCCCATGGATGTGAGACTAATTTTGGTCTTCACACACTTGATTAGTGGGATTTGTCATCTAATCACGACAGATCAAAGTTCACTCAAAACATGTAGAGTCTAGTAGATGAATGACTTCCTTTGAGGCAGCTTTTTGAGCGCTGCCGATCAGAACAATGTGAAAGATAGATAGATTCCAGCCGCACATCCTCATATACAAGGAAGCACCTGTTTGTTGGAAAGTACAAGAAATCTTGCAGACTGCAGGTGGATTTCAAGAGTTCATTGATAGTTTTTTGCATCATGGCAATTAAAGTTATTTACTTTAGAGCTCAGCTTTTTGAAGTGAGACAGGAAAAGACTATTAAGACTGAGCATCACTGTTCATGTTCACTGAGGACTCTTATGTATTTTCTTGGGTTAATGTTACAGATATAAAGATAAATTATTCTTCCTGTGTTTGGGTGAGCAGCCTGAGAGCCTCCCTTCCCTCCTTCGTCTTCATTTAATAAAGCCTGTTTACTTATTTCAGCGACCAGTGTAGTCAGTATGACCAGTGTGCTTTTGCTACTTTTGAGCTTAAGGTATCAGGATGTTATATGTTGGAGATAAACTGTAGTTGATGTAAACTGTTTATAAATGAGGTATGTTATGGCTATGTTGAGTTCTGCGGTGGAGGATATCCTGTAGATCAGGGGTGTCCAAAGTCGGTCCTCGAGGGCCGGTGTCCTGCAGGTTTCAGATGTTTCCCTGCTTCAGCACACCGTGATAAAAGCAGCTGTGTCACCAACAGAGCTGTCCAGACCTTGATGGCAAGCTGGTGACGACCAGTAATTTGAATCAGGTGTGTTGATGCAAGGAGACATCTAAAACATGCAGGACACCGGCCCTCGAGGCCCGACTTTGGACACCCCTGCTGCAGATTGTTTAAAACTGGGATTTTTCACGGTGAAAACCGAGAAGAAGCTGGGAGCTGTATTACGATGAATGCCAACATATAGCAGTCACCATCAAAAGCACTAATGAACCACACTGAGAGGATGTCTCTAGATGTTTGAGATGCCGTCACTTTCGCACTAGTAAAAGCTCAGTGAAATAGGGTGTAGGCAGTACTCGAGTTGAGGGGGGATGAGGGGGGATGACATCCCCCTTGAAATAAAAACGGTCAAAATCATCCCCCCAGTAAAACTGCCATCCCCCCTTTCCATCCCTTATGTCATTTCATCAATGGATGTGGTATTACTGCTATTTCAACATTTAGAGTCATCACCAGAAAAATAACTTTTTGACAATTTTCACCTGTTTCAAGTAAATATTCACTAGAATTAAGTAGAAGAATCTGCCAGTGAGGCAGGTTTATCCCTCACAGGTTTGTGCCAAGATTTATCTTCTCGTTACAAGCAAAAAAATCTTGTTCCACTGGCAGATTTTTCTACTTATTTCAAGTGAAAATCTACTTGAAACAGGTGAAAATTGTTGTTTTTTCCAGTGATGAGTCTTGTTTTAAGTGTAATGAGATTTATTTTACTAAAATGAGACATTTTAACTAGAAATAGGACAAATATTCTTATTTTGAGTTTTTGCAGTGATCCATTTTACTTATCCTGTGAAGGACAGAATCATATTGATAAGTTCAGAAAACTGTTTTTTATTTTTGTGTTTTGATGTATTTGATGTAAGCCCAGTGGATATTTAAAGCTTACAGAAGGCTGCATTTAACTGCTGCTATGTCATTCCTGCAGTATTTCTGTAGGTGTTTTGGTCAGTGCTATTATTTGTAATATATTATATTATTTGTAATCAGCACAAATTATCTGTCCCCATATGATAAAATCCACCATCCCCCCTGATTTTTTTTTTCCACTCGAGCACTGGGTGTAGGGGAAGAAAAATAATTTAACCCTATACAGCCTTATATCAAATACTACAGTGTACTACAGATCTGCGTCTTTATTATATATGGGAATTAAAAAACACTACCAAGTTTGTTTCTAACTAATATGTTGTATCATCTTAATCCAACGGGTGATTTTAAAAGCAACATTGTGAACTCTCCTAATATCGTAAGACGAGGAACCTTAGGGAATAAATGTGTCCTTGAGGATTTGTAGCACCACATTAGATATATTATATTGGCAGTATTTCAGGATTTAGACCAGCAATTATAACCTTTGCTGTATGACTTATGATAGCCATCAAGGCAGTGGTAAGCTGGACCTTAATGGACAAGTAAGAAGCATGATAGTTCCTTCAAAATGAATTACCCTTTAACCCAACGTGCAGAATTGTGCAAGCTGGATGTAAGGTTAATCGTCCAAACATAAATCGCAGTTGAGCTTTAAGCAGCCTGATGACCCCACACCCTGGGTTGCTCTTAGATACAACACACACCTGATCTCAGTGGTTGAGCTGGTAACTGGTTGTCATAAATTTGGTGCTGTGGTGAGAACATTTTATGATTCTTCAGTACAAGTGAACTTTATTACAAGTGGGGCGCTCTGTGTCTGGCAGCAAATTTATCTCTGCGCTGTATGTAGTCTCATTGCACTCATGGCACTTTTAGTCATCGTAAGCTGCGGTATCACAGATCTTCCAGTCATGACAGAGTAATGATATTGTAGCGCTTTAGTATCGCAGACTCTCAGCTGGTGACATAGCGTCTGCTGCATGGGTGGGCCGTGGTGATGATGCCTGTTGATTCACGAATGCGAAGCGGACACGTCTACCATTCAGTGGATACAGTAACACTTGACATCCAAGGGGGATTATTGCCCATCTCTGTGCTGCTGAACTTCTTGCCTAATTTCTCCCTCAATTCCTTTTGATGCCTCCTTCTCTCACTCTCCCCATCTCACCTCACCCCCACTGATTGTAATCTGGAGCTGTCAAGCTCCCAGTAATTGAAACTGACTTGATGAATCGCTTAATTACCTTTAATAGCTGATTCAAGAGGAGCTGAATAATGAAGATAACAGAAAAAGAAGTGGAGGTTGTGAAGTATCAAGTCTGTAATTGCCCCATTGTTGTTGTTTTTGTTTGCAGCAGAAGAGAGTGCGTTATTTATTTTTTTACTCCATCGGTGCCCGCGAGCCTGCTTTGCCCAAGAAGATACGGGCTAGCACAACAGGATGTTGTTCCTCACTTCAAAAATACGCTGCCTCTGCGCTGTGTACAAAGAGGGAGCAGATGATCAAGTGAAGATTAACAAGCAATGATAAAAGAAAACACTGTGTGCGAGAGGTGGGAAGGAGAAGTTGCAGAAACAAGGAGGAACAAACTTTTATTATGCCCCCTCAGCTTGTCGTTAATGTTGCGTGTAGTGTGGGTGGAGCAGCAGCTGACATGGCTCCTAGCTACAGTTGTATCGAGATTGCTACACTCTAATATCCAACCACGATGCCCAGCGGTTGCAGCAACGCTGGCTTAGGACACTCTGACCTATAAAGGATATGAAAACATTGCATTCCAGCCCCATTTATTATTCATTAATTGGCTAACTTACCCCCTAGTCAGCAATATTTCATATCTGAGCCAGGACTCAAGCTGTGGGTTCCCATGCAGTAGTCTGAAAAAAGGTATTTGAAAAACAAAATCTAAATGGTATTATTTCCCCTTATGTTTCACTTCAAAGAGATCCTAAATACGCTGGATGGGAAGGGTTAGTGTTGCGTTGTTTGAATTGTCGGTCCTAGATTCTCCTGACTCACGCCTCCTTTTTGACCACGTGTCTAAAGGAAGGTGGACCCCATCAGCTGGATGGGCTGGAGGCAAAGGGCCTAATTAAGCATTCTTTCCCTCTCTTCCTTTTATCCAGCATCCCTGCGGAACGCTTCTGCTGATGTTCACAAAAACAAAAGCAACAGAAAGAGGAAAATAACAGAGAGAGAGAGACAGAGAGAAAGAGAGAGTTCCCAAACAGAATGAGATCATGCGTGCTGAGATGCTCTGTATCTAGATCATATCATTGATATCAGGGAAAAAAGAAAGAACGTATAGGGTATGCTGAAGTAGTGTCTGACCTTTTTGTGATAAAGTTTGGGCATTATATCTTTTCTCATTTGCAAGTCATGAGAGAGTGAGCGCTCGAATACTTTCAGATAATCAGTTGCAGAAAGCGGCTCCGACCAGACATCTGCTTTCCAGGTTTTGGAACGATGACACTGTTAGAAGTTGTTCGTTTCTTAGGTGATTGTTGTTGCAAGTTATGTTTCACTTCTGATTGTGAAATGAATTGTAGTTTTGAGAGTAAATAAGTAAAATAACCAACAGACACTAGGGATGGGCGGTATGGACTAAAAAATGTATCACGATAATTTCTGGCATTTATCCCGATAACGATAAAAATGACGATAAAAAAAATACCAATTCAACTCCACCTTTTTAACTATAAATCTATCTCGCTCTCAGATCCGCCATGTTTGTTACACAAAAACGTCATCAACAGGAATTTATCCTTTCTTTCTTTCTTTCTTTCTTTCTTTCTTTCTTTCTTTCTTTCTTTCTTTCTTTCTTTCTTTCCTTCCTTCTTTCCTCCTGCTCTCTCCTTCCTTCTTCCCTTCCTCTTTTCTCCCTTCCTTCCTCCTTTCCTTGTTTTTTCCCTTCCTTCTCCCCGTTCCTTCCTTCCTTCCTTCCTTCCTTCCTTCCTTCCTTCCTTCCTTCCTTCCTTCCTTCCTTCCTTCCTTCCTTCCTTCCTTCCTTCCTTCCTTCCTTCCTTCCTTCCTCCACACGTATGTGCGGGGATTTAACGCAGAACCATAAATCAGCTTTACACAAAAACGTCATCAACGGGAATTTATCGTTTTTACCGCGAGATGACAAATTCTTACCGTGTGGAATTTTTTGGACGGTATATCGTGAACGGTAAAATATCACCCATTCCCAACAGACACACACACACACACCTACACAGACACAAAAACAGTCTGTGTAAGCACATGACTTTGACTTCTGCTGCATCATCCTCATTATCATCATCATCATCATTGCCGTTGTGTGGATATAAACCCAGTACTTTTCCAGCACAGTTTATTTGACTGCCACAGCTGGAGCAAACCACAGACAGGGACCAGACTCGCCTGGAGCGCCGACGAACAGATCATTTTGTTTTGTACCTAAGTCTCTGGAAACACCAGTGCGTCTACATATATTATTAGCCTGACCGTGAGCACGAGGGGCCCAAGTTTACAGTGGAACACAGTGAGCCTAATTGCTCGCACAAGATGAATTAAAGATCTGTAAGAGGGGAAAAGACAGTGAAAGTGTTTCACAAATGCACAAAACGTGCGCTTAGCTGTGACTGGAGATGTTTTCACCGCTCCAATAAGGACAACGTAAATGTCAGTCAGCTGACGGAGGCAGAGCAGCGGTCCAAGAGGAGGAGGAGGAGTTGTGCATGTTACACATGAGACGTGTTTCCAGGCGAGTGGACAGATCTAACCTGGATTCAGATTTCTGTTTGTGGGAAAAACAGCAGACACTCCATGCCTCCCCTTTCATTGGCCCCTCAGCTCATGACTAGGAACAGAGCCAGAAACTGGACTAAAGGCTCCGGTAAACACTCATAGTCCTTGTCCACATTAAGGTGTAGCTTAGCTTATAGCTGTTATTCAACTTACTGTAGTGCTGCTGAATGAAACAAAAGAGTCGTAGCATTCTGCACTATGCAACCGTGCCCTTGTTTTAGCACATCTGCATATTCTGCATGAAATACAATCTGCTGTCAGACAGCAGATGATGCAGTGAAACAAAACATTTCAGATATAGTGTTCTTCATGCATTTGGTGGTATTAGATGCTTTTAGTGTAGACAGTGCAGAAACCGCTGGTTTAGGAAGAAAAAGGAAGGGTTGAGGTCAGTAGGAACTGAAGGGAAAGCAGATCAGATGGAGGACTTTGCGTGTTGTTGTTGGCAGACCACCCGTGAGCATTCATCCATTTATCCGTACCCTGTTCTCTTTTATCCTTCTCCTTCCTGTTTCTCCGTAAGTCAGACTGCAGGAGATGTCTGTGTCTGCCAGTGAGGATTTGGTACCCTAAACCCAGACCCCTCCAGCTCCAGCTATTTCTGCAGACCCCAGGAGTCTAACGTCTGCTGCTCCAGCTCACTGCCTCGCCCAACAAGATCATAAATATTGAAATATTATTCTAGGATTCAAGTCTCTTCTGACATGTAAAATAATGCAATCACGTAGTCTTTCTCAGAGACATGATTTGATGTCTCCCTTCAATCCTTTCATTTATGATGGTCATAAGTTACCTATGGAAGCTTGTACACACCCTTGATCTTCTTGTTTCGCCGTGCTTTTTATTAATGCCAGTGATTTATTTTCTCAACTTCATAATGGAACTAAAGTTTGTGTTAGTTGCCATTTATAATTTAAACGTATTCAGAGCAGGGGAAGGACTGAATTACTGCCTAAAGAATTGTTAAAAGAATTATTAAATCAGAACCAGTGCAATATTGGAAAGAAAAAATAGAAGTATGTTGTACGCTATGCATTTCAAAGCTTTAGTATGTAGTCCGTTTGATAAACAGTCGTATTGATTTATCAGTCAGGCGGGTGGTTCCCCAAGACATAACCCTCGGAAATGATAAAAGATAAATACAGGTATTAAAGTATTTATCAAAGCTGTGCTCAGATAAAATGTGAACATTGTCTCCCCTCACCAGAATTTCCCTCAGACTAACCTCCCAATTATAATATTTTACAGATGCAGGCCTCCTTAAGTTGAGAACCGAATAAGCATAAAAATTCCACTAGTACAAGATAAAGTGTCCACAAACAGGTGCATAATTTAAAGTGATGACCTAAGTATCATTGGAATACACTCATGTCCTTCATGTGGACTCATGCTGGTGATCTCTAACCTCGTATGACTCCGTCCTTCCCCCAGAACGGAGGAGCAGCCCCGTGGTCCTTCCTCCCTCCTGGAGGAATGACACAGGCGTTTACTCTGAATAAGGCACCATCCCTCATTGTCATGGATGCTGCGTCTCCCGCTATGTACTGGCTGGCTGTGTAATGGAAAGTGACGACACATTGTCATGTTTTCAATGTCTTCGGTCAGAGCGGGATCGATAGGACTAGCAAAAAATAATTTGAACAGTGTGATGTGCAATTTTTAGATATTTTTAAACCTTTTTTTTCTCAGTCTAGGTGAAAAGGGAAAAACTGAGCCGTATCCTTTCTTACGTTATAGTCAATTTCATTTTTTCTTGTACTGGAACAAGGTTAGATGGAGTTAGAAGACTGAGACTTGAATGCATGCCACTGTCGCCATATTAGCCAGACCCCCAGCCCACGCCCTGCACCTTCTCATACACCATTTCAGGATGCAGCAGTGTTTACTGTCATGTTTGGAATGGTTTTATTTACTGCTCCCTGGGATACGATTCCCACATGGCTGCATTATCCTACTACCATATGGGGGGGCATAGAAAATATTTTCTTGCTTCAAGTGTAGCTCCAGGCATAGCCCTAAGGCTTATAGCAATTTTGGCCGCAGCCTCCAAGCCCCCCGACCTAAAACCTGGCCGTGCTCCCCCAGCCACTGCCCACCCTATCTGCTGGACTTCTGCGCCCATGATTGAGCTTCAGAAACCTTTTTAGCCTGTGGCGTGGAACATGTTTGCTGGTAATACTACAGTGGGCGTTATATCTTCAGAAACATCACCATCCACAGGGGAAAGCACAACCTTGGGAATGACTTTGTGCCTGTCAGGGCTCTTTCAGCCACTTTGCGGTGAATCTTAACCTGCCTTCAGACTCCGAGGCGAGAAAATTGGAAAATTTCTCTGAGGTGTTGAGAATGTCTGTGCCAGTGCACCCTTATAAACCCCAAAAGATCTGCGTTAATGTTTTTGTGCAGCACACAGGTTACAATAAGATGGATTTCCTTAGTTGTGGGAGTCTTTATTTTAAATTATTATGCTTATCTCTTTGTTCCACACTGTGATACTCCAGGCATATTCATCCCTCAGGTTTTGTGACCTCATTGTAATTAACGGGTAATTTAAGGTTGTATCACCTGAAAAAGTAAGCAAGCAAAGAAACAGCAGCTGGGGCAGGATTTGTCAGCAGGTCTGTGCTATACGCTGAATCATTGTCGGGATTAAGTAAGCAGGGTATCTTTGATTATGTTTCCCCAGTCCGACTGGGGCATGTTTTAATTAATCTTCTCCTACACTGAAAGATTAATGGAAACTCCACATACAGTATGTGGACCTCCAAGATTCCTTGTACATCCAGAGGTATGCAGATAAGGACAAAAAGTACGTCCTCTTTTAATTACAAGAATTTATGTTGGATTTTAATGAAATAAGATCCTCTAGTGACTAGAGGATTAGAGTTTAGTCCTTGCCAGGTCTTAAAATTGGGTAAATACACCCTCAAATGAACAACCCCATGGCATATTAGGCTTAGTCATTATTCACTGAACCAAAAAAACAAAACAAAAAAAACAAAGGCCCTCTGCATAATGTCCAGACGTCTTCACGTTGGTCTTGTTTGTTCATAGGATGGAGCTTTTTGAGTTTTGGGAATTTATCTGGGAATTTAATTAACCCTGGGGTGAATTTGGGGAGATGTCCTCTCTTTCAGAGGTTGGAAACTTGTCTCTAATGTTTTCTACTTGGACCTCAAATTGTTTGCAAAAACGGCTTTATGACCCTTCTCAGACTGACGGGCAACGACAGTTCAGTTCTCTAGGATCAGTGCTGATGTTTCTCCTCCTCGACATTGTGCTAACACCCACCTGAATGTTGTAGTCGAGTAGATTTACTAAATCTCTACTTATGCTGAGGTGGTAACACTTGCTGGGGAGTAGTTCATAAAGTACATTTGATCAATAACAGCTTCTTCATTCCTGCAGGAGGGAGTGTACTTCAGTTTCCACAGGATGCCTCTTCCTTTTCATCAGATAAATAATGATAAAGTGTAAAATGCCATGTGCATTTAAACTTTATGAATGTGTAAAAATACACCGCTTCTAATGTGTCAAATCCTGTGTGAAGGATAATGACTCAAACTGTACTAACATCAACCATTTTTACGATATTATTCTCCATAATGTTCTGCTTTACAGTTTAGCCACATCAGTGAGTGACTTCTGCAATCATTTAAGCCTTCTGTTTGGTTCTGTTCCTGCTGTTTATGTAGCCCAAGCTCAGGCCATAATGTGGCGGGCTTAGTATTGAATAAACAGGAGAACACACATGTTAACTAAACCCAGCAACACCAAGATATACTCACCACAAACCACAGCAAGTGGGTGATAACTGTTCCTGATTTCACCCACTCTGCCTCCTGAGCCGTCCTCATTCCTCATGTCCCATCAGTGGCTTTTTCCCACATCCTACTAAGCCATTAGTCCAAGCTGATGCAGCAAAGCGATGGTCAATCTGTTCGGTGGATGAGTGGATGGAGAAGATTTTTGTAATCTTTTTTAACCCTGCAGGTGGTTTGTCTTTCTCTGTCCACTAGGAATGGGCGATATTTTACCGTTCACGATCCAAAAAATTCCTCACGATAAGAATTTGTCATGACGCGGTAAAAACGATAAATTCCCGTTGATTATGTTTTTGTGTAAAGCTGATTTTTGGAAGGAAGGAAGGAAGGAAGGAAGGAAGGAAGGAAGGAAGGAAGGAAGGAAGGAAGGAAGGAAGGAAGGAAGGAAGGAAGGAAGGAAGGAAGGAAGGAAGGAAGGAAGGAAGGAAGGAAGGAAGGAAGGAAGGAAGGAAGGAAGGAAGGAAGGAAGGAAGGAAGGAAGGAAGGAAGGAAGGAAGGAAGGAAGGAAGGAAGGAAGGAAGGAAGGAAGGAAGGAAGGAAGGAAGGAAGGAAGGAAGGAAGGAAGGAAGGAAGGAAGGAAGGAAGGAAGGAAGGAAGGAAGGAAGGAAGGAAGGAAGGAAGGAAGGAAGGAAGGAAGGAAGGAAGGAAGGAAGGAAGGAAGGAAGGAAGGAAGGAAGGAAGGAAGGAAGGAAGGAAGGAAGGAAGGAAGGAAGGAAGGGAGAAAACAAGGAAGAAAACAAGGAAGAAAACAAGGAAGAAAACAAGGAAGGAAGGGAGAAAACAAGGAAGAAAACAAGGAAGGAAGGGAGAAAACAAGGAAGGAAGGAAGGAAGGAAGAAAGAAAGAAAGAAAGAAAGAAAGAAAGAAAGAAAGAAAGAAAGAAAGAAAGAAAGAAAGAAAGAAAGAAAGAAAGAAAGAAAGAAAGAAAGAAAGAAAGAAAGAAAGAAAGAAAGAAAGAAAGAAAGAAAGAAAGAAAGAAAGAAAGAAAGAAAGAAAGAAAGAAAGAAAGAAAGAAAGAAAGAAAGAAAGAAAGAAAGAGAAAGAATGAATGAATAAATTCCCGTTGATGACAAACATGGCGGATCTGAGAGCGAGATAGATTCATAGTTACAAAGGTGGAGTTGAATTGGTATTTTTTTTTATCGTCATTTTTATCGTTATCGGGATAAATGCCAGAAATAATCGTGATACATTTTTTAGTCCATAACGCCCATCCCTACTGTCCACCAGTCAGCACTCACTGTCAGCAAACACTGATGCTTTCATAGATTGATCTGGTTAATTTAGTCTCCTATGATATTATATTTATAGTTTTATTATCATCAGACAGTTGAGATTTTAGAAGAGATGGTTCATGCCTGCGACCGTTTTGGCTGTGAACTCCGGCCTTTCTTTACACCTCAGCAGCACATCTGATGATGCTCTGACGAAGGCTGGGGTTCACAGCTGAAACGGTCACATGTATGAAACATCTCATCTACAATCTCTTCTTATTCAATTGTCTGATGAAAAGAAAACTATGAGTACTGAACACTATCAGTGTAATTAGTATTACTGACCGTTTTAAAAGAGGAGTCTAAGAGACTAGCAAAGCGTTACAGTAGATGTATCTCTTTTCAGTCTTTGTTCGCTGCCGTGGATTCGTATGTGTGCCGTAATACACACTTGTGGGCATACATTTATTAGGATGTCGGGAAAATGTACTCTTGTGTGCGAGATGTCTGTGTGTTTGTGAAGTATAGCTATTATTTTTCAGAGGATGGTATTTTATCAGATAATCTGCTCAATGCACCGGCTTCTCCATTATTTATAGTTTCTCCACATTTATCTCAAATTGTTTGCTGAGCTTCCCATCTGTTTCTGTCACTTTTCTCTCTCTCTGTCTCTTTTTTTTGTTTTTGGTCATATTCTCTCATAGCTATTTCCACCCATCCGGAGAAGTTGTTGACTTTGGTAAAATCCCTGGAAGACACAGTCATCAAAGACAGTTAAAACAATCAAAGGAGTCTATTTTGGTGTTACAGTAACTCTGTTTGATTGCACTACACTTAAATGACCATAATTCTGTGGGCAAGTGTGTTGAGTAAGCAGAGAACAGATGGCTCTGAGAACACGCTCTAACACACGATTGACTTGTTTTTGATACAAAGAGTTAATGAGCCACTTGAATTTCCCCTCAGTTCCGATTTTTCCTGGAGTGGGTATTTAACGTCACCCTCTCTTCCGTCTCTGCAGGTATCATTCACCAAATGAAGGGGGACTACGAGACTGCACTGAAACTCCACAAAACACACCTGGCTATAGCTCAGGAGCTGAATGACTATGCCGCCCAGGGACGGGCTTACGGTAATATGGGCAATGCCTACAATGCTCTCGGAGCGTTTGACCAGGCCGTTCGCTACCACCGCCAGGAACTGCAGATCTCCATGGAGGTTAATGACCGGGCTTCGCAGGCCTCCACCCACGGTAACCTGGCCGTGGCTTACCAAGCCCTGGGTGCGCATGATCGCGCTCTGCAGCATTACCAGAACCACCTCAACATCGCTCGGGAGCTCCGAGATGTCCAGAGTGAGGCACGGGCTCTCGGCAATCTAGGGAATTTCCACTGCTCCCGAGGAGAGTTTCCTCAGGCTGTGCCCTACTATGAACAGTACCTCCGACTGTCCCCCGAACTCCAAGACATGGAGAGTGAAGGTAAAGTTTGTCATAACCTGGGTTACGCCCACTACTGCTTGGGCAACTACCAGGACGCTGTGAAATACTATGAGCAGGACCTAGCTCTGGCCAAGGACCTGCACGACAAACTGAGTCAGGCCAAGGCGTACTGTAACCTTGGTTTGGCTTTCAAGGCCCTAGGAGACTTCACCAAGGCAGAGGAGTGCCAGAAGTACTTGCTGTCACTAGCTCAGTCCCTGAACAATGCACAGGCTCGTTTCAGAGCTCTAGGAAACCTGGGAGACATATTTGTTTGTAAAAAGGATGTGGCTGGAGCCATTCAGTTTTATGAGCAGCAGCTGGCCTTAGCTCATCAGGTGAGGCCGGTCACAATAAATGTATTTTATAGACCAGTTCGTCTTATAAATAATAAATGCACCCATGTCTGCACTGTTGACAAGCTGGAATTCTTTTTTTGTTTCAGGTTAAGGAGCGAAGGATGGAGGCCTGTGCTTATGCCGCCCTCGGGGCCACATACAGACTTGTGCAGAAATATGACAAGGCCCTTGGCTACCACACCCAGGAGCTAGAAGTGTATCAAGAGCTCGGCGATGTGCCAGGAGAGTGCAAAGCCCATGGCCACCTCGCGGCTGTCTACATGGCCCTCGGGAAGTACGCCATGGCCTTCAAGAGCTACGAGGAGCAGCTAGAGCTGGGACGGCGGTTGAAGGATCCCGTGGTGGAGGCGCAGGTCTATGGAAACATGGGCATCACCAAAATGAATGTTGGAGTGATGGAGGAGGCTATAGGCTACCTGGAGCAGCAGCTGGCAACTTTGCAGCAGCTGAGTGGAAATGAAGCAGTAATGGACCGGGGCAGGGCTTATGGAAACCTGGGAGATTGCTACGAGGCTCTGGGAGACTTTGAGGAAGCTATCAAGTACTACGACCAATATTTATCAGTGGCACAGAGCCTAAATCGCCTGCAGGACCAGGAAAAGGCCTATAGAGGCTTAGGCAATGGACACAGGTGAGCCTGGAATTTAGTTTCAAATTCACCATTTTTATAACTTACAGGAAAAACACCTTTCCTCATCTTCCTCTCGTTCACACTGACGTTTGCTGTAGCAGATAATGCTATTGACTGCATTTTTTTATATAATCACAGCAGTTTGCATATAATTAGCCCCTTTTTGTGCTCGCTATCAAGGACCCCAGTAGTTAGAGACATCTTTCTGATGAGCAGTGCTTGGATCTGAATCTAGTACTTGCTGTGTCAGCAGCAGACTAGTGGCCCTTGCCTTATCTGTATGCAAAGTAGTTTGGCACATAGATGCCAGAAACTGGCGGGAGCTCACATTTTTTAAAGGCAACTTCTTGCATCTTGTGTCTATTCTCCCTCTTATTTCTCCTCGGCTTTGAAATCTGCTGGAAAAGCTACCGCAAAATAAAACACAAACAGCTTGCTGAAATCCTACTCGGAGATGATTTTCTTTTCATTGTGTGACATCAGCATGACACCACTGCAATAACAGATCTGGATTTGCCATGTGTGTGTTCGGAAGGAAATAAAAGACACCACACACAATCCCTTCTCATCTTCCCGCAGCTCTTAGTCAGGCAAATACATTAACATTCATTAAACTGAAGGCTTTTTTCTTGTAATGCACCATTTGAACTGCAGTCTGGTAATTGTGTGGCTGAGAATGTGAAGTCTGTTTGAAGTCTGAAGGCGGATAAAAAATTCAGATGGAAGAAGGGATCACCCATATCAAACTAGCGGATGGCAAATATTACCCTTCAAAAATAAGTGCATTCAAAATTTCTTATCGTATTCAAAACATACGTATTTGCCCCCATCAGCGTTAGGATGAACAATTGAATTCATATTTCACACAAAACCTAAACTTACCATTGTGAATTAAAGTCTTGCTGCAGCACAAACTCTATGCCGTCTTCCAATAATTCTCTGCTGAGAGATTAGACATGTGTGGTATACATGCGAATAAACACACAAAGAAAGCATTGATTTAACTCCAGTAGTGCGGTGGCCCAAAAAAGAGCCCAATAATACAATTTCTTTTCACGAGTTGACACAATTTCCTCATGCCTTCATGAAATGTTTGTGACGTGCTCTGGGCAAAATGATTGATAGTCAGCCTGTGTATGTGGGGGGGGGGGGCCTTATCTTAAATCTATCCTACAGCTTTAAGCAAATGCGCAAAAATAAATTTGGAAATGTATTACATTCAATAAGCCTTGGAGCTTGTCACATCTTATGAGAGAGCCCACAATATATGTTGGTTCCAGCTATCATTTGGCAAGAGTCTGCGATTCAAATGTTAACGTTTTACTGAATGAGAAGGGTTTTCTTTGATCCTCGGTGAGCTCAAACGAAACAAATGTCTGTATGGTTGTGACTTCCGTAATTCAAACAAATAGTCCCAAGCCTGGAAAAAGTGTTTTTTTTTTTTTAAATATGTCATTTATGTCTCGGAGCTGACATTTTTTTTGCAGAAAATGCAGATGATGGTGGACTGTCTTGTTGAATGTTTATATGCGCTTCATTCCAACTTCACGCTGGCTCTCTGTTTTCATCCGAAGGGCTATGGGAAACCTGCAGCAGTCGCTGGTGTGTTTCGAGAAGCGGCTGGTTGTGGCGCACGAGCTCGGGGAGTGTGGAGGCAAGGCTCAGGCCTACGGAGAGCTCGGTGCCCTCCACAGCCAACTGGGCAATTACGAGCAGGCCATCTCCTGTCTGGAGCGCCAGCTCGCCATCGCCCGCGACACCCGGGACAGACTACTGGAGGGCGATGCCAGCTGCGGCTTGGGTGCCGTTTACCAGGCCATGGGAGAGTACGAGACGGCACTGCGATGCCATCAGAGTGACCTGGAGATCGCAGAGGAAACTGGAAGCGCTGCACGCCAGGCCCGGGCCTACGGCAACCTAGGCCTCACCTACGAATCGCTAGGAAACTATGAAAGGGCAGTTGTTTTCCAGGAACAACACCTAAGTGTGGCAGCTCAGACTAATGACTTGGCCGCCAAAACACTGGCCTACGGCAGCCTGGGGAGAACACACCATGCACTACAAAACTACTCACAGGCAGTCATGTACCTGCAGGAAGGTGAGTGAATCGAGGGAAGCAGGGGGAGAGGATCGCCTTTGTTGCCTGAGCTGATAGGCTTAGAGTTTGTGAATTCATGAATATGAAATTCAGAGCCTATTTATTGCTAAGCCTTTGCCACACTTTTATTAGGCTGCGTGCATGCGTGTGTGTATGGGCTTTTGTACTTCTGCGTTTTACGTGCACAAGGGGATTTTGTGTGAGCATTATGCGTCAGTGTTGTCTTCTGAGCTGTATAGGTATAGCGGCATTTGTGTGTGTTTGCCTGTGCAAAGAATGCCGCCAAGGTATTTCTCATGTTTACTTCTAACTGTTCCTCACACCTCTGTATCTACTTTCTCAGAGGTGTCTTTGCAGCGAGCTGCCAAAAGAATCTTTTCACACCGTGGCTGTCAAAACCCTGCCTCTCACACTTTTTTTTGTCCCGTATAGATTATGGTGAAATTAAAACCTGCAGCTTAGCATTTCAGAAATGCATGTTTGTCAGTGAGGATGTGGCAGGCAGAAGCATTCATTGATGTGAGATAAATGTCCACACAACCAACCTTCACCCTGCGGTAGAGCCCTAACCCTGCTTGCTTCCAAGAAAATTGAAGTTTCGTAAAGAAGACATTTTTATAAATTACCCTGCAAGGTGAACACGTGAAAGGACACAAACAAACGTCCTCTAGCTGTCCTCAAGCCGCCCTCGAGCCATTGATAGAGCGGGCTGGGTCTTCTCTGGCCCGGACGCCCACTGAAGGCGTACTTGTTGAACGTTAATGGAAACAAAGGGACGGCCGAGTCTGTCTCCACCCTGTCCTCCAGTTGTCCCCTGCTCTGCCCTTGTATTGTTCCTTGCATGGCTTTGAAAAAGAACAGTGCCTTCACTATCCTTGACAGCCAATTATTTCTGGCCAACCTACCCAAACCGAAAAGTTGGCATGTTGTTTTTTTTCCCCTTTCAGTTTTCAATTTTTTTTTTTTTTTTCTATTTCTGCTCCTATTTTTTTCCCTACACTTTGTGCTTGCTTTTTGTTTTTGTTTCCCCAAAAAAGACTAATTGGGAGATGAGCTAGAGAGACAGCTCTGAGCTAGTGCAGATATTGTTGAAATCATGTAACCTCCAAACCTGTGTGTGTGTGTGTGTGTGTGTGTGTGTGTGTGTGTGTGTGTGTGTGTGTGTGTGTGTGTGTGTGTGTGTGTGTGTGTGTGTGTGTGTGTGTGTGTGTGTGTGTGTGTGTGTGTGTGTGTGTGTGTGTGTGTTTGAGAGAGAGAGGTTTTCTGGGTGGCGTAGTGATACACATGATATGTTCACAGATGATAGCAATTAAAGGATACCAATTAGAAGAATTAATTTTTCAACGATTAACACAATCAATAGTCTCATTGAACCAGTGTGGTCCAGTGTGAGATTATGACAAACTGATCTCCAAAAGACAAAAAAGCATGGATATTGATCAAAGTCTATTTATCTAAGATTAATGTATCACTTTTAGGGCTGTGCGATTAATCGATTTTAAATCTAAATCGGATTTATTAATCAAAATCGATGTTAAAAAAGGAAAATCGGAAAATCGATTTTCCTTTTTTGCAGCTGGCTGCATTACAGACAGAGCTCGTCTAGTCATCTTTGGTGAAGAAAATTGTAAATGTTGTCACTTTACTAAACTCAAGGAGGATTTACAGTATCTTTCAATTGCACTTCATTCCCAATAGGGAAATTTGTTTGCTATTTTTCTTTAAAAATAAAGATAAAATATTTGAAACAATTTATTCCATAGTCTTTTGTAGTTTTACCAAAAAAATCGAAATCGAAAATCGGGTTTTCAGAGAGAAAAATCGGGATTTTATTTTTGTCCAAAATCGCCCAGCCCTAATCACTTTATATGTGTTTTGTACAATTTTAGATGACAGAGAGAGACAGAGACAGAGACAGAGACAGAGACAGAAAAAGGAGAAACAATAGTTTTGAGTGGCCGTAACCTTTTTGTGAGGTCTCAGGCCTTCATTGGCTCAAGATTGTGGCTGCTTCAGAGTCATTTTTGGGAAAGGCTCGGTGACGCAAATGACCAGCAGCTAGGGTTGTCTCACAGCAAGGCTTTTTATGGCGACACTTCAGAATGTCATTGAGAAACAGAAAAACCTCAGGAATGCTGGATGTGAAGTTGAGCTCTGACAACCCGTAAAGCTTTCCCGTAGGACTGCTTGTGAGATGACGGACTTTCCATATCAAAAGCTCAGTGTGACTACAGAAGACCTTCAGGAAGTCTTAAGGCAGTCCTACTGCCCAACTACAAGTGCACAAATATCACTTCTCATCAAACAAAGCCTCTACTGCAACCCAGAAATTCAGTGTCAGAAGTTTTCACTATCTCTGCGAGTGTAATACCTTTTGGAAACATGTCTTGTGGATTGATAAAAAATTGGCCGTAATCGGTTGGGGTTCAAGGTTAAATGTTAAAGGGCTGAAACTTAAATGAAAACAACATGCCTCCAACTGCTATGCATGTGTGTGGATTAATCCTGCAAACATAGCATCGTTTGTTAAAAAGAGCCGACTCAAATGAAAAGAGGACACTTGTTTTTAGCTAAACATCTGTAGACAGACTTCAGAAAGTAGCACTTCTGCTCAATAGTCTCACTGAACACGAAGCCTTTCGCAGGAAGAACAGAACAAAATCCCCTGAAGACTCAGTCCCTACAAAACATTTTTTACAAGTGGGTGATAATAAGTACTTGCCATGCAGGCTGCTGAATGTGTTTTAACAGATCCTTTTCCTCTTTTTGTTATTTTTGAACCTTTAAAAGCCATAACTGTCGCAAAGGTAATCTTTATTCAAATATCAAAGAAATGTGTCGTCTTTAATTTCATGCCTCTTTGAAATCAGGCCATAGCTTAACTATTCACAGTCGCCATCATTCTGACCCGGGAGCGCTCAAACTATATGTACCATTGTTTTCTCTTTTTTTTCATTACAATTTGTAAAATTGAAAAATGAATTACCGTAGCTTTCCGCTCTATCTCATATTATTCGGCGGGCTTAGCAGCATTATATAAGTCTGGGTTGGTGCAAATGACTGTCGTCTGAGCAGCACTTAAGACGGGTGAACTTTAAGACATTTTTGATGTTTTCTTTAATATCCCGCAGCCCATGCGCCTTAGAAGTTCACTCATGCAGAATAGCTCGTCTTAGCTGACAATTTGTAATGAGAATGCCACATAGATTGAATTTTTTTTTTAATATATATTTTTTATCTGTTTAATTTAAGCAGAGTAGCTTTCTAGCACTCTTTTGTTGTTGGGTACTCACCTATTTGTGGCACTTTTCATCTGCCCAGTCCAGCGCATCACAAGCAGGGCCTTCTCCCTGTGGAAATGGTCTGAAACCGTACACTGTTATCCTCATTTTTCAACGATATCACATACGCTTGTTCACTGTTCCGCACACGGTCATGATCAAAGGACGCTTTGTTGCCGTGTGTCACGCGCCTGTATGTGCCAGGTTATTTGTTAGAGATGTAATGTGTATGTGGAGTCACAGAGACGAGGAGGTTGCGTGAGTCTCGGGGGCTCCGGGCGGATGTCTCTCCCGGCCGTCAAGCAGCCTTTAAAGTGTTCTCCAGTTGCTCTTCAGGGTGCAGCCAGCCACGGCCGCATCCGCATGTCAGCCGCCGCGACGTGACTGTGCTTGCCGGGTGCACTGAAGGCACACACGGTGACAGTGACAGACACTGAATGATACAGAGCGGGAGAGGAGAGGGAATGAGTAAGTTAGAAGGCAAGGTGGGGGGGGGTGGCAGAGGGGAAAGACAGAGAACTGCATGAGTCATAATTCACATGTATTATTTCACTGTCAGCTGGAGAATAAAGAAAACATAGAGTTGGTTGACATTCAGGCTTGATCATAAAGAAGTATCACAGAAAAGCGAGGAGAAGGAGAGAGGTTTTGCGGGTGAGTGTGCATGTGTGTGTGAGTGTGCATGTGTGCATTTGTGTATGTGCAGATGAAAGGCTTAGAGCTGGAGTTGAGATGAGTGAGGGGTGAGGATGTCAGAAAATGAAAAGGGTAATTTAGATCTGTTTCCTCTCTCCTGTTCCAGCGCCTAATGAGCCCTAAGCAGTGCAGAGTCCCCGCAAGCGCTGCCACAACAGTAAAGATGAAACAGGTAGAGAGTGAGGGGGGGGGGATAGAAGCACAGAGATGAGAGGAGGTGGTACAGGAGCACAGCAGATGCATGGGGGAAGAGGGCAGGCAGGCAAGCTGAGGGAGGGTGTGCGAAAAGATAAGGGGAGAGAGGAGACTGTTGCAGGCTTTGGCTTCAAAGGCTGCTGACTAGCGTGGCCGTGGAGGAGCCATGAAGTCTATGGCTTCGTGGCGTGCTGGACTTGCAGAATAGGCTGCCTTTTTCAGGTCACACTCTCTGTTCTTGGCTTATCTGGACCAGCCACAGACTGTTTTCCAGGAAAGCAGAGAAAAGCAGACTCAGACTAAGTTGGCTTGGCCCATTTTCTCTCCTCTATGACCAAAAAGTGTGTTGACCCCCTTCATCACACAGGCGGGAGGAGAGAATAGACATGCAAATACAGAGCCTGTGTTAAGCAAGCAATGCTTTTTTATAGACTGTGGAATGCGCGCTGTGCATTTAGCACCTTGTGGGTGTTGTGTGGTTCAGAGGCTTTTTTTTTCTTCTTCTTTTAAATCATAAGAAAAAATCTTCTGATTGCTCCCCGAGTGATGTGACATAGGCACACTTGCTAATGGCACACCCCTAGCCATACACGTCTACATGCTAATTTCAGATGATCAGCTCTGAAAACGCAGCAAATAAACTATCACAACGTAGACTCTGACTGCATATTTGCATACAGTCCATTAGTAGCTCATCAGTCTGTCGGCAAATATTTGTCGACATCTTTGTGATATTGTGCAGCTTCCTTTATGCAAGCATTACCCCCGTATTTGTGTTTGCTCATCCAGTCAATCCTCTGCATTGATTACTATGCAGTCCGATTAGTGCTCTAACAGTCTCCCCCTATGCCAGAAGTCCGTGTGCGTTTTAAGCCTTTTGCATGAGCAGTTTCTTACAACTGAAGCCAAATATCCAAACTGGTTCACTGTCAGAACATCAGTACCATGCTATGCTTACATCTGTTACTCACAAAGATACATAAGAGTCAGCCTGCTCTGAATGATTCTTACTCTCTCTCTCTCTCTCTCTCTCTCTCTCTCTCTCTCTCTCTCTCTCTCTCTCTCTCTCTCTCTCTCTCTCTCTCCCTCTCGTGTGCCTCTTTCCCTCCCCTTCTGACAGGCTTGCGGCTGGCAGAGCAGCTGGCTCGGCGTGAGGACGAGGCAAAGATCCGCCATCGTCTGGGGCTCTCGCTGTGGGCCAGTGGGAATCTGGAGGAGGCCCAACATCAGGTAAAGTATCTCGCACTCTTTTCCTCTTCTTGCCTTGAGTCACCTTGACTCATTTCTCCTCTCATATCCTCTGCTCGCTCTGGACTCCTTCCAGCAAATCCTCCCCTTGTAGTTGAAACTGACCTCCAATAAGCCCACATCTGTTGGCTTAGTGGTTGGCAAAGCTTGCAAATGAGAGGTGGACGTGGATGTCCAAACACATAAAGGGTGGGAAATAAGCTTTCAGTAATAACCTTATGGTAAAAGAAAAAGCCCAGAGGAGTGAGAAAACCATGAGAGGAAGAAAAAAAAAAGGAAGGAGATGTGGTTATAGAGCTTGGACGTGGCTGATGGCAGCAGGTCTATTGAGCTGGTAAACGCTGTCATCCCACCAGACAGACGAGTGAAGATTTTTTTTGTATCAGTCTATTTAGTCTCAGGAGCCCCAAACCTTTGCATCACACATGCATTCACGCCTCCTCCTCTTCAGCCGACTGCCCACCTGGCAAGCATGGAATATCCCCTTAACATCTCTCTCTGCCGTCTGTCCACACATCACAGTTCAACATTTGAATTTCTCCTCTATCTTTTTTCCCTCCCTGGCTTTTGTATCCACATAAGTCTGACAGTCAACCGACAGCGGTGGCTGTCACATGTGTCTGTGGGGATGTTTTTAAGCTGCCTTCCTTTTCAAAATCTAGTCCAAGATGTTTTTGTTATGACACACACACACAATTTACATCTAGGTGACCCAGATAGCTTTTTGTTTTTTAGGTCCTGCATCATACTTCTCAAAAAGTAACTTTGTCTGTTTGCAATTATCTGTAACCAGAGCTTGGAAAGAAAGATTGGACCAAGGTGGCGACTAGAGCAGAGCCCGTGTGCTCATGAGTCATATTGAGGAATTTGTGTTCAATTAAAGCAAAATATTATTCTAACAAGCCAATGCAGCATATTTTCCACTGCACATTTACTTTGCAGTTCAAACTCAAAGACCTCAACAATCCTAAATATTGTGTCGGCCTTGTTGCAAATAGCTATGATACAATTCTTTCCCTATAACCACCTCAGCTTTTTAAAAGGTTATTTCTTATTTATTTACCTGTGCACTCGTAGCCCTCAGGGTGAATCGGTAGTGGGGAAGAATACGTTTGTCCTCACGGTATAGATCAAGTAGTTATTCATGAGCCGGCCTGCTGGTACAAATAACCTTGGTAAATACTCTGACCCACTTCCTGTCACGATTGTAATGGCCTGAATTTAAATTTATGAAGCAGCCATGGGTGTAGATTGGGAGTGCTTGGCCTCATGTTCTTCATTCTCTATATATTTAAGCTTAAGTGTATTTTAGCACCCTAACTGTGATCCCGGGGTTCCATATGACTTACTGATTGACATGTCCTGATTGTAATCAGCTATTTCAGCAGTGTCTGCTCCCCCCTGAGAGGCGCTTACATTCATATCTCAGCAAGTACAAATCGATGAATTTGTGCTTCCTTGAATATCAGAGGTCTGCTGCAGATTAAGGCCTCGCATCTGATATCATCGAGCGTGGAGGATGAGTACTCCCGACGGAGGTTATTCTATAAGAAATCATTAGAGCTATGCATGTGTCAAACTCTGCTCACATGACAGGTTCAGCATGATCTCGATGTTCACTTAACATGTCAGATTAAAGTGGTGTTCGTGTCAGTGGCGGTAAAACAAAATCGTGCTTATCTGAATACACAGCAGCTTTGGAATGTTGCAGCTTTTACTTGCGCCACAACCAGGAGCTCCACTTTCCTCGTTTCCCTTTCCTTCCGGGTTACAAAGGGTCAAGTCGGAGGAAAGACACCATGAGGAATCAGTTTCGATCGTAAATTGAATATTTGCAAGCCTTAAAGTACTGAAATGACATTGCAGCAATCATGGCAGAGCCCCATCAGTGGCACAAAAGCAGCATAACTCGCCGTTTTTTGTTTTTTTTTTTCTCTCTTTTCTGGTGATCTCCACCGCCTCCCCCTCCCCACCACCACCTCTTTTGACACACTTTCCTGCATGACCTTGGTATGTGCCTCAACGGTTTCTGTGGATACATATATGAGCGCTCCCATGAAATGAACAGACTCTGTCTCACAGTGCATTCATTTAATCCTCGCCAGGCTTCCTCCACCGCAGCTCTTTATCTGGTATGAACTACGGTCAAGCAGTGTGAGTGTTTTACACTCTCTGCTGGACCTGGACTCCTGGAGAGTGGTTCTGTAGTAGCCTCAGTCATCCTACAGGGCTTGCTATAGGTGACAGAAATAGGAAATCAATAAACGCTTACATGAATCAGCAGTCCTGGTCAGCTCTGCTTGGCCGGTGTGCAGCATTGCCTGCCGCCCCATTTTTTCCATTGTCTCTCTCTTTCCATCAATCCACTGTCTGGCACTGAATAGAAAGGTCCAATAAGACCAACAGGTCCATTGAATTCTCTGCATTTATTTCCCTTAGACTCTGTCTATCCAGGATTCACAGGCAATTGTTTAGCGTCCCACTGCGCTTTCACAGGTCCAGGAAAATAGGAACAGATGGAGCATTTATGTGTGTTTGATGGTCATTCACCAAACTACTTTATAATGCTTTCCGTGGTTGAGAGGAATGCAGAAATGGAAGGCGTGATTAGTACTGACCTGTGAGGAGGAATGCTACCATCTAGTGGCGGAAACCCCGTCTGTCTTTGAGAGCCTGAACGTGCACCCACACAAACATACACACGGCAGCTGGGAGACATTCTTTATCCAAAATGTATTTCAAACACCATCACGACAGTTTGCATAAAGAGAAATTCCTCCGTTTATCAAAGCTATGACTGGGGAAGTCTGCTTTCAGGCGTCGATGATAATAACATAGTCATGCTGTGACTGAAAGGTCTAAAAACACTGTCGCTGTTGTTTACACTCAGCTCTACCGGGCGTCTGCACTGTTCGAGACCATCCGCCATGAAGCCCAGCACAGCACCGACTATAAACTCTCTCTGTTTGACCTGCAAACCTCCTGCTACCAGGCTCTCCAAAGGGTCCTTGTCAGCCTTGGTGAGCCAACAAATATCTTTCCCACTTCTTTATGCAGTTAGATAACAATGTTTTATGCCCTTTTTTTAACCTTCGTCTGTTGTTAGGGTCGCCACCGACCCGTTCTTAGGTTTTAAATTCGTAAAACTACCACAAAAATGCGTTTATTGCATCAAGGCTTTTTGACTTTGTCAGGAACCTTTATTTCAACAAAATAATATGCACCATTTTTTTTTCACTAAATTATAAAATGCTCTGGTTGAAATTGTTACCTTTTACTTTTTTTCCATTTCCTTGAAGTAAATGGGTCAAAATTTACCCATAACACCATAGATGTTACTATAGTTAATAATATTAAAATGAAAAAATAAATGAAACAAATGTATCTAAGATATGTGTTCTAATACCTCTCCGTAACAAGCGTTTATTTATTCATATGATTCTCTTGAGGCTCATTTTACCAGTTTTTAAAATTGAAATTAAGGGCTAAACTGACAAAAAAAGGCCCAGAGTTCCCACACCAAAAATATTAAAACCAATATTTTCATGGATAAAGAAGCCTAACAATGTAACCAAGAGATGAGAAACAAATTGGATGATGGATAATTGCTTTTAGTGTATTTTAGAGATAATTTAAAACACGGGTCAAAACCGACCCGTTAACATCGGAGATGGTAACAGAAAGCTAACACCAGACAAAGGTTAATATGCCTGACATATTGAGTGTTAGAATTCACCCATTCATCAACATTGACCTCTGAACTCCACAGGCCACCACGATGAGGCCCTGGCGGTGGCCGAGCGTGGCCGTACGCGGGCCTTCGCCGATCTGCTGGTGGAGAGGCAGACGGGCCAGCAGGACTCGGACCCCTACACGCCCGTAACGGTTGAGCATATCTTGGATACGGTCAACAGCCAGAGGGCTTTAGTGCTGTATTTCTCTATGGCTGCGGGCTACCTGTACAGCTGGCTGCTCGCCCCGGGAGCAGGTAAGGTTGGACTTTGCTCGGTCTATTCTGCTACCTGTACATGATCTTACTAATGTGATGAAACAGCATTGATGCTGATCTGCACTTACAGAGCAGTCTGCAACTAAGATGCATTCTGTTTATATGTGAGACGCCTTCTCGTACATAGATTAAAGCATGACAGCTAGACAGATTAGGGCATCCACACACATATGCAGTTGCTTGTTTAAATCAAAGCAGAAAAGGGGCCTGAGGCTAGAGGCTTGGTTTTAGCCAACGGGAGGTAAGAAGGCCAGCTTTGACACCAAGTGGCAGCACCACCTGCCACTCCACGGCTAAGACTTGCCCCCTGCCTGGCTTTTCACCCCAGAAAGCATCTGCCAGTGAGCCGTGCTAAGTGATAGTGACACTTATGGGAGGCAGCCAAACCACAACGGCAACATCTTAACACATGTTAACAGGAAAACAGTTTGCTGTGACGCCAAGTCAGAGCAGAATTTTAGTCTTTGCTATTAACTCTTTTGATTATATGTCTGTCATTTGCTTTCATTTTAATTAAATAGTTAAAAAAAAATAGTTTAAATAAAATTTTAATAAAATTTTAACTACCATATTTTCTGGACTATAAGCCGCTACTTTTTTCATAGGTTTTCAACCGTGCGGCTTATACAAAGGTGCAGCTATTCTGTGGATTTTTCTTCCACCGCTCGGGCGCTCTAACTGGAATTAGAATAAAAACTAAGACAAAATAAATGCAAAGAAGAATACGCTACTTCTTCTTTAGCAGATAGAAGTAGGTAGAAGCAGGTTTCAAACAGATAAATAGATAAATAAATACCGGTTATTTTCTCTTGGTTCTGTCCAGTTTTAATCAGCAAAGTTGTTGCCGTGTTAAAAGACACTGTTAGGAAAGGATCTATTTAGGTACAAACATGTACATCATTTACAGTTCAAAATGGTTCTGTACATGTAGTAAATGTCTAATCTAACAACATAAATATTTGCGGCTTGCATATCTTTTTTTTTTTTTTAAATAGAGCGGATGCGGCTTATATACAGGTGCGGCTTATAGTCCAGAAAATACGGTAAATGTCTTTTGTTGGAACATAAAGTTACTCCAACACCTGCACAAAGATGAAGTTGCCTGCGATTGGCATGTACATGAGCGGCGAAATTCCAATAATAATAATAACATGACTTGTGGCTGCCATTGTGCTGCCTTTTGCTCTCTGCTGTGCGAGAGGAAATGAGAGGCAGGACTTGTGTCCCATGCCACCAGGCTCCAGCATTTGATCAAAACCAGCTCCCAGGCAAACAGATGAACTTGACCCCCCCTCCCGTGCACTAGTGTCACAGACAGGAAGAGCACCGCAGGGACAATTGTAGGTCTTCAAAGCGGCAAATATCGCCCCAAGCTAAGAGGGAGCCACTTGCTCACTAATCGCCTGTCTGTCACTTTCTGGCATTCCCTGGCATCCAGCTGGCACGCAGACGTGGCCAGCTCCGAGGAGTGCAAGTGATCAAAAGTCCACAAAAAAAAAAAATCACGATTACCTCACTTGTGTAATTTCATAACATTCAGGCCTGAATATGAAGACACAGAGAAATGATGTGCAGATCCTGATCATTTAAGTGAATTTCAAATGAAACTTCCAGGAGAAGAAATTCCCCTTGTACAGCGCTGACACACCCACGGACACACACACTCACACACACACACACACACAGCTTGCACTCCAGGCAGCAGATGGCACAGACAGCCTACTCTTATCTTTTATTGAATATTGTTTGTTTTATTCATTCAGCACCACAGATGCAATGCTACTCACGGCTTTACTCACAGCTCTCGGTTGAAATCATCTAATAATCTCCCGCTGTGTGCATCTAATAGAAACATATTAGAAAAAGATGGCAGGAAATGGTTACATTTACCTTTTTTTTTGTTATTAAACTTTCACTTCATAAACACATATAAGCAGCCAGTCTTGACTTGTCCCTGTCTCCTAAGGCATCCTAAAGTTTCACGAGGTGTACCTGGGAGAGGGCGTGTCGGACGGAGGGTCAGACTTCCAGGATGGAGGCAGCAGTTCAGTCGTCAGCGGCTCCTCGCTAGAGCAGCACATTGCCAGTGCCCGCGAGGCTCTGGGAGTGGAGTCTTACTACAGCAGGTGAGCTGTTTGTGACTGTCAGAATGTGTTGAAGCACTCCTGTCTGCCTTGTCAGCCTATTATCCATAATGTAGTGTTCATGTCACCTGCTATTCTCTGTCACATAAGTCATGTAGTGAATCGTACTGCACAACATACTATCTCTGAGAAGTGTTGTCACCTCTCATTTTTAATAATCTCTCCTCATTTTGCAGAAATATACATTGGGAGTAGGAATGGGCGATATTTTACCATTCACGATATACCGTCAAAAAAATTCCCCACGATAAGAATTTGTCATCTCGCGGTAAAAATGATAAATTCCCGTTGATGACGCTTTTGTGTAAAGCCGGATTTAAGGAAGGAAGATGGAGGAAGGAAGGAAATGAGCAAGAAAGAAAGAAAGAAAGAAAGAAAGAAAGAAAGAAAGAAAGAAAGAAATGAGCCAGAAAGAAAGAAAGAAAGAAAGAAAGAAAGAAAGAAAGAAAGAAAGAAATGAGCCAGAAAGAAAGAAAGAAAGAAATGAGCCAGAAAGAAAGAAAGAAAGAAAGAAAGAAAGAAAGAAAGAAAGAAAGAAAGAAAGGAGCCAGAAATAAATGAGCCGAAAGAAAGAAAGAAAGAAAGAAAGAAAGAAAGAAATGAGCCAGAAAGAAAGAAAGAAAGAAATGAGCCAGAAAGAAAGAAAGAAAGAAAGAAAGAAAGAAAGAAAGAAAGAAAGAAAGAAAGAAAGAAAGAAAGAAAGAAAGAAAGAAAGAAAGAAAGAAAGAAAGAAAGAAAGAAAGAAAGAAAGAAAGAAAGAAAGGAGCCAGAAATAAATGAGCCGAAAGAAAGAAAGAAAGAAAGAAATGAGCCAGAAAGAAAGAAAGAAAGAAAGAAAGAAAGGAGCCAGAAATAAATGAGCCGAAAGAAAGAAAGAAAGAAAGAAAGAAAGAAAGAAAGAAAGAAAGAAAGAAAGAAATGAGCCGAAAGAAAGAAAGAAAGAAAGAAAGAAAGAAAGAAAGAAAGAAAGAAAGAAAGAAAGAAAGAAAGAAAGATAGATAGATTCCGGTTGATGAGTTTTTTGTGTAACATATAGATTATAGTTAAAGTGGAGTTGAATTGGTATTTTTTTTTATCGTCATTTTTATCGTTATCGGGATAAATGCCAGAACTTATCGTGATACATTTTTTAGTCCATACCGCCCATCCCTAAAAAGAGGAGGGCCAAACATTTCCCATATAAACTGCTTTGACATAAATAGAAAATAAGTATTGTAGAAAACGCTCACACTCAACCGGTAGCTAAACATCTTCAGATCGAAATGGAGAAATAACCCTTTACCACCGAAGCTGTAGCTCCAACAAAGTACTTTTTCCCCCAGATTTAGCTGAAGAAGGCTTATTCTATCATGCGTCTGGGTATAAAGAAGGTTATTCTGCCCCGCTGCACCCTGTGATGACAAGCCTCCACCACCAACCTGAAGCAGTTCACTCTCTCCGCGGTGGAAATAAATGAGACGGAATAACAGCTCTTTGGAGCAGGGCGTGGGAAGTAAAAGGGAAGAAAAAGCGGTTTGCTGAGTATCTGAAAGAAGAGGAAGGTTGAGATGAGATGATCAAATCAATGAGGGGAGTTCAAAGAAGCAGAGGGTGGTGAATGAAGACCTGACAGACAGTAGGGAAGGCAGCCAGCACGACTCTGCAGAAAGAGAGGGAAGATGCAGCACAATACGTCAAAAGTTAAAGTCGCCCACTGACATCCGTGGTGCTGCACGGCATTTGATGTTTCTCTAGTTGGTGTTTGATCCATGGTGTCCAGCTGGTGCACCCATTGCCAGTCTCCGTCACCCTGGCAGCCCGGCCCTCCTGCCCCATTACCAACTCATTTACCACTCCAATGGGTAGTTCCGTAGACACAACTGCGCCTGAATGGGCACAATATGGCACCACTTACCAGCCCATTCACTATCTGGAGCACAGACAAAGGGAGAAAGCACTCTGAAATGAGAAGAGAGTAAATGAATGGAATGAAGAAAAATGAAGGGAGCACATGTGTGTGAAAGCATGGATAATAAAGGGGTTGGCGCATGCTAAATTCTGACAGGTTTAGGTGTTTATGTAGGAAATCACTTCATTATTCTTTATCCGATCTTCCTCCTGTTAGTACATCTCTCCATCCTTGGAGAATTGGTTTAAATGATTACAACAGATCCAAAGTTACACCATGGCTGCTGAGAGAGCAAGAAGCTGACGTTTTCTGGCCAAAGTGGGCTTGATGTGGGTTCATCAGAGAAAAGGTCTGGGCACAAATGCAGAGATGGGGAGAGTGTGGGGTGGGGGGTTTGACTCCCCCGTCGGACTGGATCAACATTACCAGCATCTTAATGAAAGGATTTGACTGCGCTTATTATCAGGGTGTGAACACAAGTCTGGGAAATTAGGCCAAGTGTGTGGGTTGAATAGTGTGTATTTATGGCAGATCAGGAGTGTGTGGAGTTGATTATCTGCAGAGAGAAACAATGTAAGTCTCTTTATTGTGCACTGTGCTCAAGTTCCCCTTTTTCTTGCCAATATTTCCGTGGCTGACTGTGGACGTCTCTCACTCCATCTCTTTATGTCTCCATCAGAGGGTGTTCAAGCAGTGAGACGGAGAGCGAGGCGGGAGATTTGTTGGACCAGCAGTTTGAGGAGCTCAACAACAAGCTTAACTCGGTGACTGATCCAACAGGCTTCCTGCGCATGGTGTCAAGAAATAACCTGTTCAACAGGTAGGGGACTGTTGCACATCACCTGAAACGCTGCTAGACTGTTAATATGAATCTGTCTTAAGCGCCAAATGCTATTTGGACCTTTTTTTTCACAAAAAAGAAAAAAAAAGATGAAAAATATCTGCTGTGGTAAGGAGATTCGTGGGTATTGCGGCTCATCTGTGAAAGGACCTTTTCCTCCATTGTTTTGCCAGCGCAGAGGCAGTATGTGAATCCTCCTTATTAAATAGACTGAGCAGAGCCAAGCTGCTAAAGCCCTTATCAACTCTCTTCTCTGACGGAGCCTCGTGTGTGTGTGGATGTGTTTATGTGCGTGTGTGTGTGTGTGCAATGTATATATCCTTTTACCAGAAACTGACACCAGTGTTTGCTCCGTCTGTGTGTCGATTTTGTGAGATTTCAGCGGAGCTGTCAGTGAGTTTAGTCTTTATTGACACTACGCTAAGAATCCATGTGCGTTGGGTGGAGTGGGAACAAATACCAATAGAAGAAAGTGTCCATGTGTGCACGTATGTGTGTCTGGGTCCCTGTCCTAGTCCACAGTTGAGCTACTCTTTGATGAGAGGGTAATTCCAGCTTTAATTGAGTCTCTGTGCTTATTAAGCCCCTTTAATAGGCTGCTGGTAATAATCCGCTCATTCTTTTGGGCCTCAAAAAACTCTGAATTCTAAAGCAGCACATGCTTAGGAGCCCGTCATCGCAATGCTAAAGCCACAGAAAATGGAGAGAAACCTTTTTGTCGTTCCCTAAATCCAACAGTTTGGTGTCAGATAGTCAGCAGTACGTGCTTTTTAGGGCCTCTCTTTGAATTACATGTTAAAATGTAGTATTAGTGTTCATTAGAACGAATGAGCAGTCTTGCCAGGGTTACCTGTAACTAAGAGAAACGATCAATTTCAGGAACAATATACTCTGCGTTGTAAGATCTGTCAATTACCCTTTTCTAACACTAATCTTCATAGAGGAGCTTCAGAGGATTAATACTGGAAGGTGGTGATGAAAGTCTGCGTTTGTCTAATCCTGTCAGCGTGTAACAGAAAGAGTCATTATGCACAATCTTCACATAATGAGACTGTTGGATGGTCAGGATGAAGTTGTAAGTGAAGGAGCAGTAACAGTGACACGCAAGACGCCTGTTATCTAAGGGTCAAGTAGTTTTGGGGTAGGGCTGGGCGATATATCGAGATTTTAATATATATCGATATATTTTCAAACGCGATATGGTACGAGACAATATCGTTCATATCGATTTAAAAAAAAAAAAAATTTTTTTTTTGAATTTTTTTTATTTTTTTATTTTTTTATTTTGATATAGCTTATTTGGTGACAAATTGACTTGAATGTTTTATTTGAGATTTGCACAAATGTTTTGTTATTTGCACAACTGTCAACTTCAGTGGAAAAGTCTGCCTGTTACTGTCTACATTGTATTAATTACAGTGTATTTTAATTTAATTGTTATGCAGGAAAGGGATATTTGTTTTATTTTATTCAAGAAGCATTTTTATTCTATATATGCAGGCAGTTTATTTTTATTTCATTTGTTTTATACATTTTGATATTGTGCAGACCTCTGTTAATAAAGGAACCTGTGTGACATTTGGCACGAGGCTTTGTATTAAAACTGACTGTTTTTTTAAGGGTTTGCCTCAGAAAAAAAATGAAGCTAACAGAGATGCTATGCTATAATGCTTTGGAGGAAACCCCAATTATGTCACAGAAAAAATATCGAGATATATATCGAGTATCGCCATTCAGCTAGAAAATATCGAGATATGACTTTTGGTCCATATCGCCCAGCCCTATTTTGGGGTTATACGAAACCTTTTTATTTCATTCTGTCCTCATGAAAAACAGCTCATTGTGTAGGAATGACTGACTTGTTTACCTTTGTTTAGGGCTCAGATCCCATTTAAGGGCCTCTCTTTTAACTGCTGACCAAACTAGACAGCCGCTGAGCGCATTCTTCACCTTCCGCCTAGCTGCTTGCAGTCTTTTCTGTTTCCCTCAACACTTGACACTCACCTTCTCTCGGCTTATCCGTGCCTCCTCTCTCATTGCTCCTGTCAGGCTAACAAACGATTGTTTTCTTTTCTCATGGAGGCTCATGGCAAAGCAGAGGAGAGAGATAGACTGGAGGAAGGCCCGTGGCCCGAGGCTACCACAACAGCAAGATGGAAGCCTGCTGGCTTGTATCTGTTAGAAACTGTTGCAGCAGATGGAGAACAGTGACAAGTGTAGGCAAAAAGCCGGACCTCATAGGGCCAACCGAAAGGCTTTTAACCCCAGGGCCACCATTAGCACAGTTGTCAGTATGCTGGGTGTCTCTGCCTTAGCAGAGAGCTGTCACTTTCTTCACACAACAGACGTCTCTCTAAAAGAGACTTGGATTTGTTTTGGTTGTCGTAAGATACTCTTTAATATGACTGTACAGTCAGGGAAAGTGTGTGGAGACACATATAGACATATTTTCCATTAACTGGAGGCTCTGAGCTGTGATTGTTTATGACAAAGTTCTTTTAAAGATGATATGAGCTTTGCTATGCTCCTCCGCCCCCTGATTGATGACTCTAAACTGATTCAGTTTCATTTAGCATCAGCACAGCAGTTCAATACTACCATCTAGTGGTAGTTTATGTAATTACACTGTAATCACCAGTTTATACAACAACTCAACAGAGACCCCGCATGACCTGCATCTGACTCAAACCCTGTTCCGCTTCAGTCTAGATGAAGATGTCTATTCTTGAGTTTTGGATCACTGCCTTTCACACCAGCCATGCAGCCTTGTCTGATGTGACACTGTCTCAAATGCCACAATAGAAGTTGTCAGTCACATCTGAGCGCTTCTGAAAAGCTTGTTGATAGATTTGTTGCAAAATACATCACACATGACACCGGCTTTGTAGCTCTCTTCTCAGTCCTGCCTTCACGCTTCTGTTGGTGCTGGTTTTAAGGGGCGGAGCAAGTCACTCATCTCTGCTCCATGTCGCTTATCTGAGATCAGTTGTTTTGTAGTTGCAAGCATGCCACCATAAATGTAAACTAAAATTAGGCTTGTTTACACCTGCAACATGCTATTTATGTTTGAGAGGGTATGCAGTACATGATTCATGAATAAAGGTTTTTAATTGAATGCCTTTTATTGTCATTATACATTGTATATCGAAGGTAGTTTCAGTTCAGCTGATATGATTACTTAATTTGCTCCATTTTAACATCTGGCTAAATATCAGCAAAGACTTGAAAACCAGTTAATCTGTGGCATTTTCTATGAGGAATCATTTGATAACAGTTTTGTTATTTTTAAACAAAGACAACATTGGAGAGAAAAAACCACTAAATGGAGCTCACGGTTAGTGCGGATGTGTATCAGCTCTTGAATCAGCTCTGTCGCGGTGTGATTTATAAAATAAAAAATAAAAAAACCTCCATTACTTTGTGTTTTATCTTTGCAGGAGTTGTCAGAGTATGACCAGCTTGTTCAGCAACACCATGTCTCCTGCCAAAGACGGTAACTCTTCCCTCCCTCGTCGCTCCAGTAACCTTGGGAAACCTCCACTCCGGGCACTTTATGATTTGCTCATCGCACCTATGGAAGGGGTGAGTGCCACCCGGGAAAGTAACAGCCTGTCAGGATACTTAGTGTAGTTTTGAGGAAGAGAGAAGTATTGGGGAACTGATATCATGTGCAATGACACAATGTGATTTGAATAGAATAGAATACTTTATTGTCATTATACATTGGTACAGTGAGATTAAAAGCAGCATCACCTCTCCAGTGCAAGACAGTGCAAATAGATAAGAAATATAAATAATATAAAAAGGTTAAGGTGCATTTTGAATGGTGAAATCAAGACCTGAGATCCTATCTACAGATAATAACATAACTACCCATGTGGTGAAATATTGCACATATAGGCCGGGAAAAAGTATTGCACGGTAAAAAAAAAACTGTAATGAAGACATTCACATACCGTATTTTCCGCATTATAAGGCGCACCTTCAATGAATGACGCATTTTAAAACGTTTTCCATATATAAGGCGCACCGCATTATAAGGTGCACTAAATATATGGTAAAATACCATACTATAGTGGCTGGGGTTGAGTTACGTATCTACCTGATGGAGCTGCGCTACAGGAAATGCTACAAAATCCTACAGCAAATGCAAGAGGAAAAGTACCGTATGTCAAACTTTATTAACAAAATAAAAACCAGCTTTGCTCCGTCTCGTCAAAGTCGCCATTATGCGAGTCAGCGTTGCTGCTGTTGTCTTGAACGTCTGTGACGATTCCTGACGTTTTTAGTGCCATTACTTCGGCGACACCAACTACATTACCCACAATCCCCCCGACTACAGTAACAGACATTACCGTAATGATCATATATAAGGCGCACTGCATTATAAGGCGAACTGCGGTTTTTTTAGAAAATTAAAGGCTTTTAGGTGCGCCTTATAGTGTGGAAAATATGGTATTGTTCAGGGTGATTATGGCTTTGGGGAAAAAGCTGTTTTTCAGTCTGTTGGTTTGCATTTGTGTATTTTCACATTAATGCTTGTGTTTGACAGGGCCTGATGCACTCCAGCGGGCCTGTTGGCAGGCACAGACAACTGGTGATGGTGCTGGAAGGAGAGCTTTACCTCATCCCCTTCGCCCTGCTAAAAGGAAGTTCCTCTAATGAATACCTGTATGAGCGTTTCAGCCTCATCGCTGTGCCCTCCATCCATGGCCTTGGAACCAGCGCAAAGGTTATACTTCATATTCAAATAACTTAAAATGATACCGTACTTCTACTGAAGAATCTCACAAAACTGTGTTGCTATGCTCTTAGGCTTACTCTCGCCGCCCCGGACCAGCTCCGTGTGGTGGCGTCTCAATGGCAGCAGTGGTGGGAAACCCCAAACTTCCTTCGCCCGTGATGGACCGCTGGCTTTGGGGGCCGATGCCCTCCGCAGAGGAAGAGGCTCTCATGGTTGCCGAGCTGCTGGGATGCCCACCCCTGGCCAGCACGGCTGCCACCAAAGAGAGGGTCATGAGTGCCCTCACGCAAGCCGAGTGCGCCCACTTCGCCACCCACATATCCTGGAAACTGGCAGCGCTTGTGCTCACCCCAAACCCCGAAAGTGTGCCTGGAGGGGCCAACGCCAGTGTGGGAGTAGGAACGCTGGGCAGAGGAGCCGGTGGGAGAAGAGGTAGCAGTGGTCGAGGGAGGAAGGGCTCCATTGGAAGCGGCTGTACCATCCCAGAGTCTCTGCACATGCAGGATGACAACAGTGACGTGGACAGTATCTGTGACAGCCCACCGCTTCAGGAGTTCCTGCTTACAGCTGCAGACATACTGGACTTGAGGTTGCCAGTAAAGCTTGTGGTCCTGGGGTACGTAAACCAGTTAGGGAAACATGTTCATACTGATAAGGTATACAGGACTGTCTCAGAAAATTAGAATATTGTGATAAAGTTCTTTATTTTCTGTAATGCAATTAAAAAAAACAAATGTCATACATTCTGGATTCATTACAAATCAACTGAAATATTGCAAGCCTTTTATTATTTTAATATTGCTGATTATGTCTTACAGTTTAAGATTAAGATTCCCAGAATATTCAAATTTTTTGAGATAGGATATTTGATTTTTCTTAAGCTGTAAGCCATGATCAGCAATATTAAAATAATAAAAGGTTTGCAATATTTCAGTTGATTTGTAATGAATCCAGAATGTATGACATTTTTTTTTTTGTAATTGCATTACAGAAAATCACAATATTCAAATTTTCTGAGACAGTCCCGTACATTTAGATACATTTAGAATTGCTATAATGGAGATAATAGGCCCTGTATACCTCCATAAACATTGATAATTGTAATTAAATGAATGAGAACGTAAAAGTTCACTCTTGAAATGAGTAAAATACTTGAAATGTTTATCTACTAAACATTTGATGATTTTCACATTAATTTCCGCATGTTCCTTCTTGGTCGCCGCGTCTACAGGTCGTACCAAGAGTCCAGCAGCAAGGTGACCGCAGACGGCGTTGTCGGACTGACCAGAGCCTTCCTGGCTGCCGGGGCCCAATGTGTCCTGGTTTCCCTGTGGCCCGTCCCTGTCGCAGCCTCCAAGGTTTTCGTCCACGCCTTCTACACTGCCCTGCTCAATGGCACCAAGGCTAGTGCAGCACTGGCAGATGCCATGAAGACTGTCCAGAGCAGCAAGCAGTACTCGCACCCATCCAACTGGGCAGGTTAGAGATACCGTGCTGTTATACATTCATCTCTTCATTTATCATAACCCTAAAGCTGGTGTTCTGGCTCTTTGCAGCACCTTGGACATTTTTCAAAGTTATGTAACACATTTTAACATATTTTATCGGATTTTTCTCCATGCAGGATACATGCTAATTGGCAATGATGTGAAGCTTAACAGCCCATCTTCTCTGATTGGCCAAGCTTTGGCTGAGATTCTGCAGTACCCAGATAGAGCCCGTGACGCACTTAGAGTTTTACTTCATCTGGTAAGGCACACCCAGGCTTAATATGGAAGATGTCACAAAAGGATGCTAACACACTGATGCATCACCACAATTTCCTTCGCAGGTGGAGAAATCTCTTCAGAGAATACAGAACGGACAGCGTAATTCCATGTACACATCCCAGCAGAGCGTGGAGAACAAGGTTGGGGGGGTCCCTGGCTGGCAGGCTCTGCTCACGGCTGTGGGCTTCCGGCTCGACTCTGCAGGCCCTGGTATCCCTGCCGCCGTCTTTTTTCCTACTGCTGACCCCGGGGACAGGCTCCAGCAGTGCAGCACCACTTTACAATCACTGTTGGGTAAGTTGAGACCGGCACACATCGCAGTTTGATCAGGGAGATTCAAAACTGGTCCAGAACAGTATTTTTCTCAGTATTTAGCATTATTTTCATGCTTCTTTGGATTTATGCTGTTTCACCTTCCCTAGTCTAAATAAGTAATCCAAGTGATGTTGGGATCAGGACCTTGTCAGATTTCTTCTTATTTTTGTGATGGGAGCGAGCTTTTTATCTGAATCTGATTGATCGGGGTCACCCTGCTGGCATTACTGTGTGATAAGAATTCAAGATCTGAAATCCCTAAAAATGCCCACTTTGTGTTAGTTTCACGTTATTTTGAGGTATAAGTGTGTCCTGTATGAATAATAAAGAAGTTCCTTTGATCCCATCCCTTAGGTCTACCACCGCCAGCTCTCCAGGCTTTGTGCAAACTCATCACAGCTTCAGAGGCAGGAGAGCAGCTCATCAATCGGGTAGGCCCCTGCAGCTTTGAATAAAGGCTGCTGGATTTTTTAAATCTAATGGCAACATATAAAAATGTGTTCTCCAGATCAAACGGCTTCTACTGTTTCTATTCCAAAGTTTAAGGAACGAGTATTCGAGGCTCTCTTGCGTTCCCTGAAACTTTTGTTTGCCTTAACAGCATACACTTCTTTGTGGAAGAAAATATCAGGGAAATATCTGATTAAATTTTGCATTGGAGCCTAACTAGAAATCCTTCCCACGCAAAGTTTTAGTTACAGCGTGAGTTCTGTTCTGTTGCAATAGAGCTCGTGGGGGTAGAGAAATAATCTCGAGCTCCAGAAGTTTATCCCTGTGCATGTGTAACCCGGCAATCACAAGCTCAGTGTCAAAGGCCATACAGTAAGATGTCGGTGACGTTGGCAGTTTCAGGACACATGACGTGAAACAGTCTCAGCCTCTTCTTTACTGGCTGTTTGCACCAAACTCTGCGATAGAGTAAAACTACTGTAACTTGTTGCTGTTGTCCTTTTAACTGTTTTAAATGCTTGTAACCTTTGTCTGTGGCTGGTATGCATGCAATTAAAAGGCTATTCTTTCTCCTCTGCTCCTAACATGCGGTCTGAAGGCTGTTAAAAATATGGTGGCAATGGTAAGTGTGCATTCCCCTACCTGCACTCCATCCCACTCTGTTCTGTTTGCCCAAGCTCCACTTTTTGTCCTGCTGTATTTTAAAACAATCAGCCTGTAGTGTGAGACTGCATGACAATTTAATCATCTGTTTTAACACTAAAGCATTTGCATGCCTAAATGAAACCAAGCAATTGTTTTCCATTGCTTATAATTTTTTCTTATTTAGTTCCTGATTTTTAAGCCTTGGATTTTTGAGCATTTAAGGATTTGCGGCCCAGGTTCATAGGTCAGAGGAAAGTATCAAAATAGTTGCAGGGATAAAGTTATGATGTAAAAACCACAATGGTGAGAGTGAGGAGACGTGTTTTTTTTACTTTCTACACAGTTACGTCAAGCTGACAAAGGTGTCCCTGTTCCAAGCCATATAATCCCAAAAGAAAACCAAATGTGCTCACAGGCCACACATACATCCCCACAAAGCACTGGCAGTTGATTTTTTTCCTACTTTGCCTTGATTACTACTACATAGGACTCAAAACCTCACATAGATTTATGCACACAATGCAGTGTGTATATACTGTCTGTTATACATATGCTACAGATAAAATACAAAATATTTTACTGCAGTCCTCCTTTGATAGGTGGTTTTGATTATATTAGCTACGTCAAATGGATACAAAACAAGCCACGAGGAGCCAGGAACTGACTTGGGTCATTTAACTTCTTGAATTAATACAAATGACTTAATCTTGTAGATGAAAAGGAATTCATGCAGTTATTGTGTTCTTATCCCCTTTCCTAACCAGCTTCATCAGGTGCTGGTCCAACTCCAGACAGGGGAAAAAGAACAGGATTTCTCCCTGCTGCCCATTCAGGTGTCCATTAGTGTGCAGCTATGGCGGCTGCCAGGATGCCATGAATTTCTGGCTGCTCTTGGTAAGTTAACGAAGAAAACAGTTGAGTTAAGATTCATAATATTCATGTTTTTTTTTATGTAGCACTTTTTACAACACAGACCTATAAAGTACTTCACAATACAAAAGTTTAAAAGCACACAACAAGCATTCACAGATCTGTGTATACAATGTATGATTAAGACACAAGCATCACTGTGCCCCTTTGGACTCACACTCATTTTCAGATTTACAAATTGTTGTTCTTTTTTGTGTGTAGGATTTGATCTATGTGAAGTAGGCCAAGAAGAAGTGGTGCTGAAGACGGGCAAGATGGCCAACCGCCGCACCTTGCACTTTGCTCTCCAGTCTCTGCTGGCGCTGTTTGGTAAACATTTCCTCAAGCTTTTATACGTTTTCTGTCTTAATGTCTTCATGGGCTTGGCTGCTCATTGGAATAATCCACATGTGCGCTTATGAAGCACTCCAAACAATCCTGTTGTTTTGCTAATTATCACTCTTATCCCTTTCTCCTCTTCTCTGTTTTCAGACTCCACAGAACTGCCCAAGCGACTGAGCCTTGACAGCTCATCTTCCCTTGAGTCTTTAGCCTCGGCTCAGTCTGTGTCCAACCCCTTGCCCATGGGATACTCCAGCCTCCCCTTCTCTCCTCATTGTCTGGACAATCAAGCATCAGATGCCATCTCAGTCTACAGCCTCAGCTCCGTAGCCTCCTCCATGAGCTTCGTTTCCAAGTCAGATTGTGATTTCCTGAGTCATCGGCAGCGCGGTGGGGCCACGGCACACTACTCCATCCACAAACACCCCCACGTTCCCCGTAGTCGCTCGTCTCCTCATGGGGCCGCTGCTGCAGTGGCCGGAGCGAGGGGGGATGAAGAGGAATATGAGGGCTTTTCCATTATCAGCAGCGAGCCACTGGGAACTAACTGTGACTCTCTGCCTTTGCCGCCGGGCCACAGCCAGCGACACCACCGTGGAGGCAGAGGGGTCGGAGGTTCGAGCACAGGGGCAGGACGAGGCTACACTGTCTCAGTATCGTCAAGGGGCAGTGTCAGCACCCCCACATCCCCTGTGAAATCCTCCCTGGTGCCCAGCCCCAACTCCCCCTTCCAGAAGGTGGGTAAGGTGAGCACTTCAGATACAGGGGAATCTGACCAGTCTAGTACAGAGACAGATAGCACTGTCAAGTCTCAGGAGGAAAAAACTGTCCCTCTCGATCCTCAGGAGCTGGCGCAGAAGATTCTGGAGGAGACTCACAGCCATTTACGTGCCGTGGGTAGTCTCCAGCGGGTTGGGGCAGAGGGGGCAATAGCAGGAGGGACAGCAGGTGGAACAGCAGCTCGGGGCAGCAACTTCCGCTCCTCGGAAACTAGCGCATTCAGCCGTCCCAATAGCAGTGCTAGTGGTCGAGCTCAGTCTTCCCCAAAACCCAAACCACCTTCCCGTTCTTCTTCCCTGCAGAAGATAAGCTCCGGGTACAACAGTCCTGCGGTTTCCGAGTCTTCCCAAAAGGAGGGCAGCCATCCTTCCCCCACTCTGGACAGCCACGCACAGTTCAAACTGAAGTACCCAAGCTCTCCGTACAGTGGCCACATCTCTCGTTCCCCCAGTAATGTGTCCCCTAGTTCTGGTCACCAGTCCCCAGCCGGAAGTGCTCCATCCCCTGCTCTGTCCTACTCCTCTACGGGCTCTGCCTGTTCCACATCAGCTGATGTGCCGGACTTAGACCGGCTAAGAAGAGGGGTAATTGATGAAAAAGTCCAAGCTATCCACAATCTGAAAACCTTTTGGGCTAATGCTGCAGCTCAACAACAGCAACATGTGGGTCCAGTCAGAGCTGTCCACGGCTCAGCGGGACATCCTGGCAGTAGAGATGTACTGAGCCTTCTGAACCTTTCTCCACGCCACTGCTCCCCTAATGATGCCCAAGACAGCCTGGAGCTGCGGGAGCTAGGGCTGCAGTCACTGGATAGGGGTAGCAAGAACTCTTCCAATGGACACCACTGTTCCAACCCCAGAAAATTGTCACCGTCACCTACCATTTCTACAAGCAGTAGCCCTGGTGCTCGTTCTATCCGACTACCTGCTGGCAATGGATACAAATTCCTGTCACCTGGAAGATTTTTCCCCTCCTCCAAATGCTGAAACATTTCAAACTGTCCTATACTTTTGTTTATTATTTACTATCCTGTGTGCTGGAGGAGTAGGGCTGTTTTTAAGAACACGTTGGTCCACCAGTCTCGACCTACAGTCGGGAGGATTTCTTTGGTTGGTGAGCGTGCTCCTGCAGAGACACATGAATGCTTTAGAGACTGTCTTGTCTTCGTGCCCATAACACTGTAAATGGCAATGAGAAATACTCAACGACCTGATACTGTGCTTGTGTGTAACTGTGTGTCAGGTAGATGTAAATGCCATTCAGTATTTTTCCCACCAACTCTTTGCTGTTTGAGAGGGCCAAGATGCAACAGCCTTGACTGATTTCCTCCATTCTATTTTTGTTTTAAAATTAAATTGTTATTGTTATTATTGTTTATTGATGTTAATATTATAATTATTATTATGTTTTGTAAATTAATTTGTGTTTCACAATCAGTATTAAGCATTTTTATATAATTAAAAAGTGAAGAAACCTGCACCATGTAAAGATGGATAGAGTGGAAAAAAAGATTTAATATTTTTTATTGAAATCAAAAGGGCATTTTGCCTGATTTCTTTGTGAACTGAGTGTCTGCTCTGAAGCATGGAATCTCTTGCTATTCAGTGTTAAGTACCATGTATGACTTTTTAGCCCATGATTTTTTGAGATTAAACCTGAAAAGATCCACAACAACCATCTGTCATTTATCAGTAAACTGTTTCAATAAAAACATCATGTTACTTTCTTGATTTACTGTCTTCACATCACATAGATAGATAGATAGATAGATAGATAGATAGATAGATAGATAGATGACTGGATGGATGGATGGATAGATAGATGGATGACTGGATAGATAGATAGATAGATAGATAGATAGATAGATAGATAGATAGATAGATAGATAGATAGATAGATAGGTGGAAGATAAATGGATGGATAGATGGATAGACAGATAGATAGGTGGAAGATAAATAGATGGATGGATAGATAGATAGATGGATGACTGGATAGATAGATGGATGGATGAATAGATGACTAGATAGATAGATAGATAGATAGATAGATAGATAGATAGATAGATAGGTGGAAGATAAATAGATGGATAGATGGATAGACAGATAGATAGGTGGAAGATAAATAGATGGATGGATAGATAGATAGATGGATGACTGGATAGATAGATGGATGGATGAATAGATGACTAGATAGATAGATAGATAGATAGATAGATAGATAGATAGGTGGAAGATAGATAGATGGATGAATAGATGACTGGATAGATAGATAGATAGATAGATAGATAGATAGGTGGAAGATAGATGGATGGATAGATGGATAGATAGATAGATAGATAGATAGATAGATAGAGTTGCATGCCAAAATCAGAGAAGACTTGCGATGGGTGGGTTAAAACAGTGATAGCGGGATTTAAAGGGTTAAATGTGTTCAGTAGGCGCGTCTTTCTCCGCTCGACCAATCACAGCTCTCGGGGGCGGGGCCAGCGCGCTCTTAGAGCCAATGACGTCAGCAGCAATCAGCGGTAGTTGGGCAGCGCCGAGAGGAAGAAGTTACGATGGTCCTCATCAAAGAATAGTAAGTTCATTCTCTCCGTCTCAAATTATCTTTAACAGGTCGTTTTCAAGGCACTGTGTCTTCATGCCAACAAGTAAAGTAAGGCGGGGGCGTGTGTTCAGTGCCTGGACCCTGGTGAAACTTGTTTTAGTGTCGGTGTGGGACACGAGGAAAGGATTGCTGCAGCGCTGCTCCGGCCTACCGGTGTTCTGTCAATTTATGCTGCCTTGCCTAAAAATGCTACCTTATGGTTTTCTACCTTTTTGTAGAGCTACAATTTTACTGTGTTTTACTCCCTAGCCCACTTCCTTTTCCCCCCAAGTGGTCCTTGTCGCTTGTCAGGCCGTCATTGTAAATAAGAATATTCTTAAAGACCTGCCTGCTTAAATAAAGGCCAATGACTGAATTAATATCAAATAAAGCCATAGAATTGTTTTTTTCTCTCCTTTATCGTATAATGTTAACAAAGTGTAATGCAATTCATGTCATGGGTAGTGTATTTTGAAGGATCTAATACTCAACATCCCATATTATCCATTTAGCGTGGCAATCAAACTTTGAAAATCGACTGTGCGCATGCGCAGAACCACAAAGTAGCATTTCTCGGCAGGGAGCAGAAATTGTCACAACACCCGGCGCTGACAGCAGCGTGTCATTGTGACAGCTGATGCTTTCTTATAGTTCCTCTTAAATTCGTGGCAAAGTATTGACTGCTAAATGCACAAATTGTGCTGTTTGTTGGCACCGTGAGCATTAACATTTGTGTACTCCAGCTTCCAAATAGTGAAGGATTTGCTAAGGCTAATTTGCTAATACTAGCGTTACCTAGATGGAGGAATTGCTTACTATTGCCTTAAATTGTATTTTTGTTTTTAATATTAGCACGGAGTGTTGGCAACACTATCAAATCCCCCTTTCCCCCTTCAAAAAAAATTACACTAGTAATTAGGAAACTTCTGTCTTGAGCCAGACTAAACCTTTTCATCCAACTTTAATTGCCTGTTAGCCGAGGCATAAGTACAAATTTAAACCCCTTAACATGTCTTTTCTTTCAAAGGCAGTACGTCAAGCCATGGCAGTGTACGTGGCATTAGTTTGGGAAGGAGGGAAACGTATATTAACTTTACCTTTTTGCTTCTGGAAACTTCATCATCACTTTGAAGTGTTGTGTTTCTAGGGATCTCAACTTCACTATGAAGCTTGTTCTCATTTTGGAGACCACAGTTTTTGTAGTGTTATATTGACAAATACATTTTAGACGCAGAAATTATGCTTAAAAACTACTGTACCTCGTAAGTGATCAGCCATTAAACGGGGTCGACTGAAACTGAACAGCATAAAGTTTAACCAACGCCACTTAGACAGCCTTATTACAATATGTCACTGAAAGAATTACAAATGAACTGAAGAGAGTAAGAGATTGCATGCCTATTCATTTAAAATGCATCCAAATGTACACTTTACATTGTAGAGTAAATGAAATTAAACAAACACCGACTGCTCAATGGGAAATAATGGAAGGATTAGTATGAGAGAAACCATACAAAACAAATATAAGGAAAGACCCAATGCAATAAAACAAATCATTTGATATCTTGCTGAAAGATGCAGTAACAAGATTAGTTTGTTTTGTTTTTGTTTTGTTCTGTTCTTGGCAAGTTGAACAAGATGTGCTTATATTGACTTTTACACAGTGTGGTTAAAATGGTTTTTAGTTTGGGTTGAATCAGACTTTTAATTTTTAACTCTTTCTCCCAGCCTTAGCAGTCACCTGTGACTGGTGGGATAGGGATTGAACACATCTTAGAGTAGGACAACAACTATTTGTTCAAATGCTAATTCTAATAGAGTTGCTGTAGACTGATTAGTTGCCCAGATTATTTTTCACTTGCAGATTATTGATATCTGCATATTATTTTGGGGCTAGTAAACCAGTTCTGAACACTGCAGTGGAGTGAACTCTGCGCCTGGCTCCTGTGGAACAAAGTTCACCTCAGAGAGTGGGGACTAGACTTGCTTCATCAAACAAAGACAGTGCTGACAGAAGGGTTAAATACAACTTAATCTAATCTCATCACATCATGCCTTTTTAATTCATTGAGGAACAAATTAGAAAAACAACATTGCCATGAGATATTAGCCAGTGGCTGCCACGTTGTGTATTTTCCAGTTAATCCTCTTCAGCCACTGAAAAAAATGTGGATGACTGACCAATAAAGATGAAGAGCGAGTCCAAATAGTTAACTGCAAATAAAACACAGCTAACTATATCTAAGTGATTTTATAGAAGCCAAAGTTGGATACGATAAGCAGAATTGGCAACTACACCAGCAAAGTATTACGATCTGATTTCAAATATGTTGACGCATGCCAGATAACCTTAGCAACAAAACAAATCAGCCAAGTTTCCAAAATGGATTTAAAGAGGCACCTGCATGCATGCGTGTCTGAATGTTTGCACTTGTTTGCCCACATGTATGTGACTTACATTTAATAATTCATTGCAGTTTATTTGTAGATATGGACCAGGATTCTGCTAAGCTTGGATTGGACAGAATTTAGAAACATGTTTCACCAAGAAAACACATTGGGTTTCAGTCTAAAATCAAACCTAAGTGTCACTTTGTAAACCAAGTAAAGCCTTACATTTGTTTTATAACCATTTAGAACTTCCTTCCTTTTTTTCCCCCTTCCCCCCCTCTTTTGTACTATCTGGCGTGGGACCTTCTTACTCATCAAAGTCAATGATGAAGTTGCTTTTTATTCATCAAATTTCCACCCTTAATGTATAGCTGAAGGACTTCTGATTCATTTTTGATGAACTTTGTTCACTCTGGCACAGCTGTTCTCGCCTATCTAGCCTTAAAATACCTCCTTTTAAATCTTCCATCTCTCCCTCTACAATCGTGCCTCTTTAAATTGTGCCAGTGATGAGTTTCTCTCATCTTGCTGAAGTCAGCAGGAGTGTTCAACAGGCCAGTAGTAGCAATGTTTACTCCCCTCCCCAGGAAGACTGACCTCAACCAACTTCCTGCCAATTGCAGTAAAAGTTTCTGTTCACTGAAGGTTGTTTCAGTTTTATATTCAGGAGCATATGTAGTAGTAGCCTCACACTATTTTTCCTGCATTGGTTTAGCGTTGCTCCAGATTCTTTCAGAAGATATAACATTGTCTTTTCATCATCATAACAAATTTAGAAAATGAATGCCGACAAGTAGTGTTGCATGCAAATGGGTATGCTCGTTTGGCAAGCTATATATATTAAACTAAAGTTGATTGTTCCTTTTGTTAAGACATGCGGTATAAAGAGATGTTATCTTGACGGTTTCAGCTGTCACCTTCTTCAGAAGCGTCTCGCGTATCTCTAAACAAAAGAACAACTTTAGTTTAAGAAGAAGACATGATGAACATATTTGAACGAAGCTATATTTATTTATAATCATTACGAAAACCTGTACTTTTTTACTCTGCTTTAACATTTCAAATGCTTTTTACTTCATATTTATAGTTCCTCCAGAAGCTCAGAAATAGTTTTTTTTTTTTTTAAGGAGTACATTTTCATATATTGCCGAGGTTTTAGAAGGCTTTTTTACAGTGTGCAGTTTGACTGAATGGATTAAGTGAGTCATTTTGATCCTCTTTTTGTTTCATCAACTGTCATTTCCTATATTTACTTGATGAAGTAAGGTTGTTTTTCCATGCTTGCATGGAAACAGCGGAGATATTATTCTTAATGTTGAGGAGTGTCTCTTGGAAACTGTGTTTGTTACCACATTTTTCTCTCTATTGCAGTCGAGTGGTTTTACCCTGTAGTGTTGAGGAGGTGAGTAATCACTTTTAGTATGTTCTTATAGAACATATGTTGCACGCTACTCAATGTATCACTGGTTTATGTCAGGAATATTTTACTTATCAATCCATATATGTGTAACAGAAGGATGAGTGATAGGAAATTCGAGGCAATTCGACCGTGTCCATAAACTATCAATTTTAAAACCCCTAACGAGATAAATGCCATGCTCCTACAATCACAAAATGCAACATGGCTTGTAACAGTAGCTCTTGGACAGAGGTTAATAACTTCTCAGGTGATCATAAAGTTGATGAATGTTTCACTTACAGTTTATTCATTCTGAGTTTACTGTTTCTGACATTTCTATTCACCCAAGTCTTTACAAGTCCAAAAATTGTTGGAATTTCTGGACAAGGTAGTAAAAGTAAGATTAAAAGCAAAAATTAAAGCAAACGCAGCTAAAACTGAAGTTTTATAATGGAAGACTTGGATTTGTGGAAGTTAGTGTTTCGTTGTGGTTTTTTTTTTTTTTTTTAAAGGTGTATCTTAAAAATGTTCTTATTTGTGTTACAGTATCAAGTTGGACAATTGTTTTCTGTTGCTGAAGCAAGTAAAAATGAAACTGGTGGTGGTGAAGGCATTGAGGTACTCAAGAATGAACCATATGAAAAAGATGGAGAGAAAGGACAGTATACACACAAAATTTACCATCTAAAGAGGTATGTGTTCAGTCCTTTTCAATCACATTACTGGCCTCTTTAATCACCCTTCATGTAATAGTGCAATGCTGCCTCGCGGTGGCAGTGTTGTTTAATCTGTGAAGCCTTAAATGTGACAGACAGACTAGTTCCTGCAGTCTTTCCTTTCAAACCCCTGAGAACTCAAGCACCCTTTTATTGGTATTCCTCCATCCTACAGCAAAGTCCCAGGGTTTGTCAAGCTCTTAGCTCCTGAAGGTGCTCTGGTATTCCATGAAAAAGCCTGGAATGCTTATCCCTATTGCAGAACCAGTGAGTCCCCCTCCTCATATCAGTTCTTTTTGCTTCACCCTAAAAACCCTCTTTATCTCCTTGATATCCATTTGTTACTTTCTTTTCTCTAAATTTTAGTTTTTAATGTGTGAGTATTTGGATATTAATTTGCGTATCCCCCCCCTTTTTTCCCTATATGATTAACCTTCATCCAGTTGTCACGGTATGTAGCCTTAAGTTGTATAAATTATTCAAATACTCATAAGCTATAATAACCCTTTTAGGAATGTATGCTTACTGTACTCACTTATACACAGATTTTGCATTTTACAGAATGAATACATGAAAGACAATTTCTTCATTAAAATTGAAACATGGCACAAACCAGACTTGGGAACACAAGAGAATGTGAGTACTCATCAAATCAAACAAGTATTGAATTTAATTCAGTTTTCTTTTTTTTTTTTAAGTTTTAGTTTATTTCCCTTGTCATAAATGTCTCTTGTTTTTTTTCAGGTGCACAACCTAGACAGTTCTACGTGGCAGAATGTAGCTGTGGTCCCTATCGACATTGCGGACAGAAGTCAAGTGTCTGCCTCAGTAAGTACAAAGTCAGCTACATTCTGTGTAGATGGAAGTGTATTTTAGTGCCTCCACGTGGACAAGTGTGGTCATTACAAGTGATTTTGCCATCAATACACTTCAAATAGGCTGTGGTTTTCATAAAGTGTAACTAAAAGCCCATTAAATAAAAAACATTGAGAGCTGAGTACACTGCCATTAGTTTGTTAAAAAAAAAAAAAGAAATTAAAGAGAATGTTATATTAATTTGAATTTTAAAAATACCTGGAAACCAAATAGGCTTTGTTATTGATAAATGGTTCTAAACAGCTCATGGTGGCAGCTTGTTGTAGTAGCTCTTTCAACTGTTACTAGCTTTTTACTTATTTCATTTTTTTTTTTTTTTTTTTTAAACCGATTCTCTTTTATTGATGTCCTAGTTTCCTCCTTTTTTTTTATTTTAATAATAGTTTTTCATTCTGGCTTGTATTTTGTGCTGCTAACGAGTGATTTCTTTCGTTACTTTCTCCTTTTTTTTTTCCCCCTTTTTTTTTTTTTTTTTTTTTTTTTTTAAACCTTCTGTTATGATGAGTAACCATAGCAATGAATGAGTATTTTTAAAACTAGAAGCACCCGATCAAGATATCAAGAAGGCAAATTATACCCAGTCTGAGACCCCAGGGGAGAATGTATCCAGGCTGACGCATACTCCCCAAGAACAGGGAAATTTGTTATCAAGGTGGCGAGAACAAAATTATCTCATTTTGTTCTAGCCACCTTGACAACAAATGTCTCTGTTCTTGGAGAGTATGCATCAGCCTGGAGTTTAAGCCAACTCTTCCCTCCATCATAGTAAGGAAAGTCCAGTCTCAGAAATAACATAGACGAGCTTGAAGTACTCAGGAGTTTCAGCAGTCACGTGTTCCCAAAGAGGTGGCTGCAGGAACATATCCCCGACTTCAGCATCTCTCTGCCTGGCTTTCAGATAATACAGGCAGAAAGAGACTTGAAGAGGAGCAGAAAAAGCAAGGACGATGGAATTTCAGTGCTTGTCAACAACAGATTGTGTAATCCAGGACATGCTACTGTGAAACAGTTTCTGCAGCCCAGATATTGAACTATTAGCTGTGAGTTTCCGTCCTTATTATTTACAGAGAGAGTTTGCCAGTGTTACTGTGGTGGCAGTTTACATCCCGCCATCAGCTGGTACAGAGGCTGCATGTGACGTGATCAGCTCTGCTGTTGCTAAGCTACAGAGACAACTGCCCAGCTCGTTTCAGGCCGTCGCTGGTGATTTCAACCATGTCTCTCTCTGCCACATTTCCAGCGTTTTAAATTTGTCAAGTTTTCCGCCAGAGAAAACAAAATGTTGGATTTGTTTTATGAAACTGTCAGATGTATACAGCTCCTCTGTATGACCTGTTCTCGGCAAGGCAGATCATAATCTGGCCTTTTGCTCCTCCACCTTCAAACCCATCATCCAGAGGAATCATGTGACCAAAAGGACTGAGGAGGTGGGAATGGAAAGCTGAGGAAACAGCAGCTGTGTTTTGAGGCTACAGACTGGGATGCAGTCTGTGAGCCACATGGAGACATCAGTGCCATGACTGAGGGTGTGACTGACTATATCAACTTCTGTGTGGACATCATCTTCACCAGAACGGTGAGGTGCTTCCCCAATAATAAACACTGGATCACCAGTGAGCTAAATGGGCTCATCAACGAGGGGAAAAAAGCCTTCAGGGAAGAGACGGAGAATTATAGAGGACATTACGAAAAAAACTGAAAGTCAAAATTAGAGACAACAAGGAGGTGTACAGGAGGAAGCTGGAGAACAAGCTCCAACAGAACAATGTAAGAAGATGTATGGTCAGGAATGAAGATCACAGGCTTCAAGCAGGAGTAAAGCAGGGCATACACTGTGCGATTATCGGCTCGTTTTGAGCCGATTTTCCAGTCGTGCGACTATTTTTTGGATCGGGACGGATTTTGACCCAATCGTTGCTCGTGCGTCCTGCAGTGTACATGGGGTAACGACGAGAGATTAACACCTCACGACGAGCTCCCGATCACAAATCGTGAGCTCGCAAGAAAATCAAGCGTGTTTGAAATCCTGGTCGTTCCTCGTGAAGAAATCGCACAGTTGAAGCAGCTACGACCCGATTGGCCTCATCCTTTCGCAGAGAGCATGCGCAATATCTGATGTCACGTCAAAAACTATTATTTGTAGTTTAAGTGTTGCAAATTCACATTACAAATCATGTTTTAATAGCAGAAAAAAAGACCATATTTCCGCGTATGGTGCGGGTCGCCGCGTAACCTACGCCGTAGGCTCTGCGTTGGTGTAACGCGGAACCATAAATCAGCCTTCAGTGCGCGCTCTGCGCTGTTCTGAACACTTCTCTTCTCTGTTGTGCTCATTTTGCTGGGTCGCCTTTTGCAGTATGCGTTCATTGTTGTGTCTAAAAATGATGCGCAGTGCCCACCCAATCAGAAACGGTACAGATATTTTGGGATTTTTATTTATATATATATATATATATATATATATATATATATATATATAAAAATAAAGGATCCCCATAACCTTTGATCGGGTGGGCAGGACGTACGTTTGGGTGGGCACAGCCCACCTCTGCCCCAAAACCGGCCTCGAGTTCCAGTACACAGAGGTCCGACGGGAGGATTATGATCGTATAGTGTGAGCAGACGGGTCGCATCCGAGCATCGGGTCGTACAGTGTGAGAACATAAATCGTGGGCGGTGAACTTTTGAACTCCGCGATCTAGTCGTGCAGTGTGAGATGGGGCAGTCTCGATTTAAAATATCGCACAGTGTATGCCCAGCTTAAGTCTCGACGGGGCCAGTGATTTGATTCCATTCTTCAATAGATTCAGTTCAGAAACGAGCTAGGCATCCCAAGCCAAACAGCTGTCCAATCCTCCCTTGCCCCACAGCTTCCTTGTCACACCTCAGTTGTGTAATTTTCCACCCTAGCCATGAATCTTTTGTGCTGCTTTTAATGTCTCCTATTACTACATCAGGAGATGCAGCTGGAGAGACTCAACAGCAACAAGGCTGCAGGTCCAGACAGCGTCAGCCAATGAGTTGTGAATGCCTTTTCTGACCAGCTATGTGGGATTCTTCAGCACCTTTTCAACCTCAGCCTGAGCCACGAGAAGGTTTCAGGGGTGCCAAGGACATCCTGTCTTGTTTTAGAACCAAAACGTTCTTGTCTATCTTCTCCTAATGACTATAGACCTCTACATCTCACATCTTGAAAATCCCGGCCCACTGAAAAAAGCAAACAAGGTCCTTCCAGGTCCCACTGCAGTTTGTACTCTCACTATTCCTCTTCACGCTGAACTCCTCAGACTTCCATTGCAAGTTGAAGTCCTGTCAACTGTAGGAATACTCTGATAACTATGCAGCTGTGAACAAACTGAGAAAGAAGGCTGGCTCTGTTATGAGAACTGCCCCGGAGCCTATGGATATGATTGTGCGAAGGAGGATACTTTATAAAAAGAACATCATGGACAACCTTGCGCATCTTCTTCACAACACTGATTCAGCAGCAGTGTCTGGAGTCAGGCTTCTTCAGATCTGCTGCATTATTGATCACTACAGGAGATCCTTCCTGCTCACGGAAATAAAAATCTACATGAATCTTTGAAGAGACTTAAATCATGACGGTATCCAAACTTTTAATTAGTATTTTTTTCTAAATATTTATCCATATATTCATTTATTTGTTAGTATATTTCAAACCCATGCACTAAAGTGGCTGTTTACACTCACCGGCCACTTTATTAGGTCAGCCTGTCTGGCACCAACAACCATGCTATGTTGAAAGTCACTTAAATCACCTTTCTTCCCCATTCTGATGCTCTGTTTGAACTGCAGCAAATCGTCTTGACCACGTCTACATGCCTAAATGCATTGAGTTGCTGCCATGTGATTGCCTGATTAGAAATTGGCATTAACGAGCAGTTTGACAGGTGTACCTAATAAAGTGGCCGGTGAGTGTATATGTATGATATTGTGCATCCAAGGCTGGATTTATACCTGGGTAAAATGTGTCTTACCAAAACCAAGGGCTATCATATTTTATAACATTAAAGGACATTTTGTCTCTGAAAACAGATTCATTTAAATTTGTATTTTAGATACTGAATGTGGGCCTAAATATAGTTTTCATAATTGATATACTTGAAAATTGCTTGATCTTTAAATGACACAAGAACAGTAACATTTGAGTTTTGTTCTAACAGTTTTAAAAACTGAAGGACAAAGGGTTCACCGAATTCAAAAAGAAAAATGTTGGCCTTCCATCTCCCAGCAAGCAATTTTGCTAATATAGGTAGAATTATCCTTCAACTCAATTTTTTTGTTTTTTTTTTAAAACTTATTTATTGACCAGTTTGAGGAAATATGAACACATTTTTTTTTTTTTAAAGTGCTCTAATGGTGCAACTAATTTTTGAAAGCAAAATTGTATTCAGCTTTATGAAATCCGTGAAATCTTATTTGAAGATATTACAGATTATTGCTATTATTTGACATCCCATTGCCTCATTTCAGGGTGTGTGTGTGTGTGTGCGTGTGTGTGCGCATATTTGTTTGCTTTGGGTTGTTAACAAGGTAGACACATTTGCCTGGTGGACGAGTGTGTTGTATCTCAGGACCCCATCAGCCCCCGGCCTCAGGCATGACTGCAGGGCCTGGGGCGTACCATCGGCACAGATGATTTTGTTAGTGTAATTAAAGCCCACACTACTGCATGTGCTGGAACTAGGCACACACCCAACATACTTGCACTTTAACACTCGCTGGAGGAGTAGCTCTTCTTTGAGTACCACGGCACATCGATTCGCAGACCTCATTAGTGCAGCACAGTGTATTGTTATAGTAATGGAGTTCTGAGCATAAAACAGCCATATTTGTGAGAGATGGAGAGGTAGTGTTTGCGGGTGTGCTTCCAATCTTTCTACAGGTTCGGTTCGGTCCCTCCTTGTTGGACAGAGAGCCCTGCAAAAGAACCTTTTTAGCTGCAGGCAGATCATTATTTATTCAAAATTACTGGGCCCTTGAGCTGATAATAATTTTAAAGTCATTTTATTTATTTGTATTAATATTTGCCTTTCCTTTGATGTCAGGTTTGCCGTGTTTTGTCATGTTGCCTCTGCACTCTGTGTTCCTCTGTATTTATGTATGTGTTGAGTTTATATTGCTGTGCGACCAAGAACCCCCATTGTAATGGCAATAATTAGCTCACTGGAGTGGTTTAGACTGGACATTGTATGAACTACATGTAAAGAAAAATATTAGTGCTGCTGTAGTTGGAACAGATAATATTAAATGTGCAGCAAACATACTTGACATCGGTAGTGGGTGCAAGTGAGTTCAGTAGCATCATTGGATGTCTTGGTAATTAAACAATATTATTAATGACATTTTTGTTCTATAGACCTTCTTCCTCTCAAAAGCCCTTTCTGGCCAGTTGCATCATATTTCACAAAAAAAGCAATCCTTCCTAAACCGCTGCTGTTCCCCTGTGGTAATTTACACAGACTGAGTGGAGGTGGCTCAATACCACATAATTGTGTGAGTTCAAGCAACTAATCAGGTTCACAGAATCAGATAGATGGTTATGTTTTTGATAAGAGTGGTATGTTTAACCTACTGGCTCATAACCTCATGCACACTTTTCCCTCCTGTTGCTATCTTCCAAGGCAGTACAGGGGTGGAACAAAAATACCCTGCCATTCTGCCTCAGGGTCGTTCATATTTCAAAAAATGAGGTAGAATATCGGTGCACCTCGCCTGGAAAAGCATTGTTTGTAAGCGTGAGCTGTGCTTTTGCTCTGGTCTTTGTACATGGTAGTCTCTGGGCTTCTTTTTTTGTGTCCAAGTCACGTTTTCTACATCTTCTGGTGCTACAAGCCTGTGTGTCTTGTGAATTTCACCATTTTATACAAGTCCCATAAAGTCTTAACAGGTTCCTCTGCACGCCACCTCATGTAACCTAAAATGTATTTGGGAGTAGTCAGGATTTCAAGGTGTAGGGGGGAAATGGGCCATTTTTGTGTGTCTGCGTTCTTTTCCTTTTTTTAAAATGATGTATTAATCATCCACTTTTTTGTAGATATTGCTGTCCGATTGTGTTCATGATTGCCTTGGCTTATTTCACTTTTTTAGTTTTGCTCTGCATTATTTTGATTTATTTTATTATCACTAATTAATAATATCTCAATAGGACTACAAGCCAGATGAGGATCCTGCCAAGTTCAAGTCACTTAAAACTGGGAGAGGACCTCTTGGACCGGCCTGGAAGGTAATACTCGTGTGAGCTACGGAAAAGAGATGTTTAATGTTAATATACAAACGCCATTTAATACAGAAAAATGTACCCCATTTGAAATGGATCCAAACCAGATTAATCAGTCAGACTGGCTGAGTAACTGGTACCAATAGGATGTTTTATATACTATATCAGATCATCAAACCTGATATTTATGCACTCTTTGCCACCGAATGCAGGTTTTACATAGCGACAACACACTTTACTTAGAGCCTACAAACCGGAACCCAAGTTAATGTCATTTTGTGCCAAGGATGTTCAGTTCACTCCAGGTATTGCTGCTGAACCCACTGACTTAGGACTGTCATCCTAAAAAAAAATCAACAAAAACTTATGACTAACTAAATATGAATCCGTACCATTTCACTGCACATTATCCCCAAATTCCAACATCTAGGTTGATGCCAATTTGGAAATAAGAAAAGTTGCAGTTCCTCAAGTGACCACTGGGACTGGCTCCAAAAGACAGTCCATCTCAGTTGGCCGCCATGTTCAGTTGTCTTGGCAGCAAAAACAAACACATTTACAGCCTGGTTTGAAAAAAATAAATGGGTTTTGGGGTGCCATTTTACCCAGTGCAATAAGCAGGAACCCCAGGTGAGCTTTCATACTCCCCATTAAAGCCCTGGCAATTCACTTTTCAGATGTTGTTTCTCAAGATGAGGATGTTTAGACAAAGTTGATAATGGTAAATGTAAAGTAATGTTAATTAGTATCATGGCTTATCATCTAATTCAGGCCAGCTAACATACCTAAGACTGCGTAACATAAGGTCAGTGTGTTGCAGCTGCCGTCCCACCCATTTGCAACATGGCACCGTGTAGTACAAGCGCCATCCATCTGATTCCGCATTGACACACATTGAAGCTGGCTGCAAAAGCAACTAACTCTCCACTAAATTTCATGCTAAAATGTACAACTTTAGAGCAGAAATAAACAAATTTGCAGCCTGGTTCAAAAACCATTTTGGTTTCAGTTGTTGATTTCACATCCATGACGACTTTGGGGGGGTTGTTTTTTTTTAAGACGCCATGAGAATTTATATCAAGCAACACATTTCTTTCTATTGTAGTTGATTGGCAGAGGGCTCAGCCAATCGCTGGCCGTTATCACTTACTCATCCATTAATCGTCATGCTACCACGCTTCGGGAAGCAGCCACCCGTTTGTATTAACCTAGCATCAGATAAACGCAACAGTCATTTTTGATTTCACGGTTGAGTCGGCATGTTAAACGCCATGTCTCGCGGCACCTCTGCAGATACTTCAGCAGGGTTCGGCTGAAGGAGCTGGGAGCAAAGCCAACTTTGATTGACATGCGGGGGGCGTGTTCCCTTCAGCTTGCCAAATATGGCTGTGCCGTATTCGAAAAAAAGCGGGTTTCAAAACCGGTCACGCTTAGTCCATTGTTATATACAGTCTATGGCAGTGGTTCCCAACCTTTTTTCCTTGGGGGGCGCCCCCCTACTTGTGTCTAAGACCAGCCGGGCCCCCCGACCCGTATGTACTAGCACCAAAAGAGTCTTTAATTGGAAAAAATGAAAAAAAAATTTTTTGATACATTTCTCTTTGGTTTACCCTGTATACATATGACTTTGTTTTTATCACCTTCATTTTGTGTCGCCAATGTATAAAATACGCACAAAAGGACACAAAAATATTTCTGAAAAGTCTCTTTTTAATATGAGAGCAAAATCTTTTAACATTTATCCTTTAACAACCTGTCGGAGTAGATTAAATGTTGAGTAATGATATAGTAATAAGTAATGAAATAATTTCCTGTTTGTCACCAGTGTATAAAAACCACAAAAAATATTCAAAGACATTCATAAATTATTCCTAACAATGTCTTATTAATGACTCATTCGCAAATATAATTTTTACAACTGCATAATTTCAAAGCAGACAAAGTTTCGCACCCCCCCCAGGGGGGGCCCGGACCCCAGGTTGGGAGACACTGGTCTATGGTGTAGTATGAAGGGAAGAAGAGTCTTCAAAAGTATTTTTCACAATAAATATGGGTGATAACGCAAGGTTTGTTCACTTCCTCTTATACAGTCTGGTTATCCCTGACTAATTTTTCTTTACACCCACAAAAATGTATATCTTTTTAAGTTTGACTCGACTTTGTGCAACTTGATACAATTTATTTTAAGTCGTGAAATCAATTTGAGTTGTATGATCTCTTGCATTATACTTTCTCTAAACCTTTGTTTACATCTAAGTAAACAATGGCAAACGTTATTGTACAAGTATTATTCAAATCTGTTAAAAATGCTGAAGACTCGCCCCAGTGGGGGACATGTACTAAGATTATGTCCAGTTGGCCACTTTTTTTTTAAATTCAGAATTTCATGTGAATTGATGCAAAATAGTGGGATTTGTAGGGTCCAGTAGAGGTCTGAGGACAGTCGGAGTGTGGGCTTTTCAGGAAGGGAGGCAACTTCCTTGAAGCCCCGGACAAACCAAATACAAAAAAAGTAGATTTTGTATGTAAGCAAGGAAGAATCCATCTGCCTTAGACCTGAGAAGACATAACTGCATGGAAGGAGGAAGTATTGTATAGATAACCGGGTGACAACTTAAACGTTTTTTTTTTCTTTTTAAGAAAGGGGGGAAGAAATGAAAAAACACTAACACTTCAGTTTCTTTTAAATTTCAAACAAATGGAACCTATAGGGATACATGTGCAAGCAGTTCATAGGTACACAGCATTTCTCCTTAGACTAATTGAATGAAATAGAAATGTATAGTCAGCAGGTCAGATATTGATATTGAGCCCTCATTGATCTGCCTGACTGGATGTGTAAGATGCAACAAGAACACAAAGATTGGGAAGCACCAGTTAACAGACTGGTTCTTGATTTGACAAATGGAGGTTTTGTGTTTAGACCGATTTTAACTTTTTTTTTTTGTCAAAAAATACATCAGTACAGAATAGCTAATTCAAAGAGAAACGTTCACACATTTTTCTCGCCTTCTACTTTAAACCCTGCAGCTTCAAAAATGGGTCCTGCTTGCTTTTAAAGCACTGAGACTGTCTTCTGCAGTGGGGCCCTCAAAGTTCACCATGGGAAACTTTCCTTTACTGCAAGAATTTTCCCAGAACAAAGACCGCCAAACAGCTTTTAAAAGTATGAATAAAGAGAAGCAACTTTTATTTTGTGTTTTTAATTAGATCACTTTCCCGTCCGCTGTGGACAGAGAAAAAGACTTTCAGAAAAGGGGGGGGGGGGGGTAAAAAAAAAAAAAACAGTTGTGTGACAACAGAGGCACAATTTCTGCCAGCTTCTCAGAGCAATAAAACTCTTGTCTATCTCTGCATGCACACATGCTTGCATATCGGTACCCTTTGTATTTCTGAAAACTTCGACTCCTTTGAGTGGGGCACAGAGAGGGAGAGAAGAAATGTCACCGTAAGTGTTTTGATGTAGAATCCGTTTCATGTGAAGTTCTCCTTTAGCGATGACAACTTTTCTAAACCCACTGCAAATTTAGAAATGTTTCTCATTTCCCTCCTCTCGCACTCCTCCATGATCGCTGCATCAAACAGCAGTGGGATGAGGGTGATTGAGGCGGGTCTGTGGCATTTCTCTTGGAATGCCGAGCCAGAATGGGGTGATTAATTAAACAGGTGTTCTCAGAGGGAGAGTATGTGTGTTCTGGGGCGAGCAGGTCCTAGGTGTTAATAATGTAACCAGCTTTGCACTGCAGCGCCCTTATCACTTCATGAGCACCTTTTTATCTGCTTTCTGTGGCCACAAAGGGATGCCTGTCGGGAGCAGTGTCGCTGTCAGGGCAGAGGCAGAGAAATGGTCCCTTCATCTGGAGTTTATCCACTTTGCCGTGCCCCAACCCCCTCCCTCCTTTTCTTCTTTTCTTCAGAGCAAGGCGGCGTGCTAGCAGCGGAGGATGAATTTAGAAAGTGTGTTGTAGATTAGGGCACTTTTATCTCAGCACAGCACATCTTCATATTGATAATTATTTCAGCGAGCTCCATAACCAAAGCATTATGTATTAATGAATTTTAGCTTTGAAAATGGTACTCTCTGAGGCTCATGCTGTTTTTTACAATTATCTTGTTGCAAAGTTTCTACTGGCTTATTTATTCTGAAACTGTGCTGTTTAAAATTAAAGGGGGGAAAAAAAAGTGGTGGTGTAAGTTTTGAGTCGTCTTTTGCTGTTCCTTTTCCTACAGAAAGAACTAGTGAATAAAACGGATTGCCCGAGGATGTGCGCCTACAAACTAGTCACAGTCAAGTTTAAGTGGTGGGGCCTGCAAAACAAAGTGGAGCACTTCATTCATGAGGTGAGTGACACATTTACACCACTAACCCCACGATGGTGCTGCAACATTTCAATATTGTTTTGACTTTGTTTTGAAGCGTGTTCCTCCTTGAGTTCCGGCTTCGTCAGATGTAATTTATGTTGACACAACACAGTTCAGTGTATTGAGCAATGGTTTAAATATTTTGATGTCATTTCTACAAAGGTTTTGAACACACTTCAAACATTGTTAGTGTGAAACTGATTTGATACCTCACCAAGTCGTAACCCGAGGCTGCTACTGTGTCCCTCAGCAAGAGAAGAGGATCTTCACCAACTTCCACCGCCAGCTCTTCTGTTGGATCGATAAATGGGTGGAGCTGAACATGGATGATATCCGGCGGATGGAGGATGAGACGCAAAGGGAGCTGGATGAGGTGTGTGTGAGAGAATTCCCCATAATTAAATCAAAATATTGAGCATTTCACATTTATGAGAATAATTAACAGAACTTTCAGATATTTATTTGTCATAGATGCCCAAACTTCACATGAACCATTGAGAGATGAGATATATGCTAGTGGATAGGACAGAAGCACTAAGGTTAAATCTTCAAAGGTTCCCTTGGAGTTCTCGACCCTCATTAGTGGTGGACTTTATTTATTTTGTTATGGACTATATCAATCTATGTTTAGCTTGTGAGGTGATAAAGAAAAACAAACAGGTTTATGAATGCTTTATTTCAAGGAAACTTTTAGATACACAGTTCATTGTTTTAAGCATACATTTTGTTTTGTAGAAATAAACTTTACAGCGTACTCTTCTAAATTTTATTAGACAACTTCCATCTCTTAAAAAACTGCTTCTTTTAATAAAACCTTTACATGGTTACGTAATTCCTGCTTATCCCACACATTTTTTAACCTTCCATGTTTGTGATATCGTGTATTTTATTTTTGTCCAGATGCTTAAGAAGGGTTTTGTGCGAGGTACAAAGGCTGCAGAGGAGCAGCCAGGCCAGTTTTAGGTCTGTGTGTGTAAGTTATTGCTGGTAGAGACGGGTCTCTTCTGGGGTTTTCCACTGGTCGGGCTTGGGCTGCTTGTGACATCCCTAATCATACCGTGCTTTCATGGCATTCAAAATTATTAGCTAAGTAGGTCCACAAGCATAACAGTAATTTGTTTTTGGTGGTGCACATTATAAACAGACAATGCACAAGCACCAATTACGTGCAGACGGTATAAGATATTGGTGTTCTGCTCGGGTTGCTTCACATACCTAAACTTCCTGCTACTTCTCTCACCCCCTTTTATCAAGACCCTATTTCTGTATTTTGTTTGGACACTCGCTCGCTCTCTTGCACTCTCTCTTCATCTCCCTCTATGTAAACCCTTTTACAATGCTGGATCCCCTGCGTTTAACGCACGGATCTAGCGTGTTGCCTGTTCTTTTTACATTGACTGACGCGGGTGGCGTGTCGAGCTGCCCTTCGAATAATAACCCTACACTCCTCCAAGGGTAGGGTTAACGGCTACAGGTCTAGTGTAAACAGAACTGACCCGTAAATCACGTTACCTGAGTAGAACCCACCAGGGAAGGGTTGGTTTTTTTTTTTTATATCAGAATCAGCTTTATTGGCCAGGTTCGAACATTGTCCAACAAGGAATTTGACTCCGGTAATTTCGCTCTTTGGTAGTAAAATAAACAATCAAATGTGGTATTTCTATGATACAGAATAAACATTTAAGGTGCAGCTGTTTGAGGTAGAGAAGAAAAGAAGAGAAAAGAAAAGGGACTAGTTCTGAATAAAATAAAAATAACCTATTTACAATTTTACAAGACAATTATACAAAAAGATTATACAAAGAAATACAAAGTGAGAGGTGCAGCAGAGTGAGGCAGACATGGTTATCAAGGAAGATATATATATATATATATATATATACACACACACACACACACACACATATACCAATAGGTAGGATCTATATTTGCAAGATGAGTAACTGGGGAGACGATCTGCGAGCTACTCAGCCTCGGAGCCTCGGACGCCATAAACCGGCGTGTGTCTGGAACCACGAAGGATGGTCCATTGTTTGAACAACTGGACACAAAAAAGACAAACCGGAACTTTGCAAGAAGGAAAACCCAGCCAAAATACACTCATTCCGATGTTCATCCATCCTCGTTTTGAAAATGACATCCGTCTGACGCTGCATATTACGCTGCTGATGTAGGGATAATACATCATTCTACATGCCCACACAGCTTGCATTATGTTTCGCAGATAACGCCTCCTGACTCACCTTCCCTCCCTTCAACTCACCTTCAGGCACAAGGTGACAAATAACACACTTAACTTTTATATCACCCAACGCGTGTTAAACATCATCCAGCGATTAATAGCGGGATCCAATCTAAAAACGCTGTCTGTATGTGTCTCTGTCTTTCATGGAGCTTTTCCAGCAAAGCAGCTCCAGTGCTAGTACGGTGCTAATGCCAGACTTGGCACCAATTCTATGCTTTTTGACCCCCGGTTGTGGGGAAAGCACAAACTATCACCATTTACCCTACATAACAGCGGGGGCCGTGATGATTATAACCAACCAAATCTATGCCATATTTGCCATATTAAAACAACCTCTGTAGAGTTTAAAACGTATAGCTTACCGGGTAATTGTGGATGCCTTTTCCCATGGGGGTCCACATTGTTCCATTGTTGTCCTCAGTGACTTGTCGTCATGTCCGATGAAAATAATCAGCAAGTTAAATTGTAAAGCCATGGACAAAATGAGCTTTATTAAATTATAAAAAGAATTACTTTCATCCATCGGTCATCGTCAATGTTGATTACAGAAACTTGCATAAAGTCCATTCCAGACTCCAAACAAGATTTTTAGGGCCAGGTTCAGCATCCATTAGTTACGTCTCCTTCACCTGAACAAGACGGACAAAAACATCTTTAGATTTTGACAGATCATTGCTATTGCCGCTACCGCTGTTGCAAAAACAGTCAAGAGAAGACAAAGGCAGCAAGTGATTTATTCAGAGGCCTCATGCAATACATAATGTTTAAGTACGACTACATTGTATTAATGAAGCCACAAACTGCTAGAAACTATATTTTGGTTACTTTAGATTGACTGGCTATGTCACGTAATCTGGGACGTAGCCGTCTGTGTCTGTCTGTCTCTCTCTTTCACCGTCGCTCTCTCGCTCTCTCTCTCTCTCGCTCTCTCTCTGTGTGTGTGTAAAATATGTAAAATTAAGCCTAATCCTATTTTTCCCTCAGTCAAAACTGTCCTCATTTACAGCTCACAAAAACTGCACATTAATGGCACTCTACTTGCATTTTTGAAGGATGCTTTTATTGTGAAAGATTTTTAGGGAAATATAGTCATTGCACAGTTGGTATAACTTCATAAAATGAGTCAAGTTCACTTCTAAAGTCTCTCTCAGAGGTGCAGTGGAAAAATGCTTACAGCCAACTAGTGTTGCTGGACTGGTTGTGGGCATTCATGGCACTGGAGCTAATCAAACCCCTCAGTGGAGAAACCCAATTAGATGCTGTCTCTGCTATCGCTTGGGTTTCTGTTTTTCTGTTTCCACTGTTTGTGGTGAGGTGAAAGGGATTTCTGGCTGCACCGTTATTAACACCCTGAATTAATCAGTACCACAGAAATATGGTGTATTTCAGGATCATGAAAGCCTTCACTAGTCTCATGAAAATGTCATAACATGGCTTGTATTGCGCAGTTTACTTTTTAAATAAAAGTGGCAAGCAAGTCAGAACATGCATGGAAAGTGTGCCTTAGTACCTGCAACCAAGAGCCTTCACTTAAAAACAGACAAGACTGAGAAGAAAGTGTTCTGTCTGCTCAGGTGCTGTGATTTCTGTTACTCACGATCTGTAAAATCTTACCACTGCTTTAGTTTTGGAGCGGCACCAAATATTAGTGCGGCTTTTGGCCGTACAAGGAGAGCAGGGGAGGAATCTGGACTAGACTGGCCAAAGTGGGCCAGTCTCAAACATTCCTGGCGTACTACCAATGTGCAGAGTTTTGTGCCCCACCCCCAGAACATCTCGCCCAATTCAGCATGTGTTTCCCATTTTCTTCTGGAGTAAGTAAACAGGCGGGTGCCATCAAAGGACTGTGTTGAGAAGGCTTGTCAAGGCCTGAACCCCTCAGCAAGGGTTAGCCGGGTCACATTTGGACTGTACTGGATCACATGGGATGCTGACCACAGTCAACACACTTCACATTCTACACTAGATTGCACTGGGTGGATGAGGAACTTTACATAAAGAAGACAATGCATGAAGTCATGCCTGTGTTCTTTATGTATAGTGCTGGAGTGCTGTTGGCGTTAAAGGGAAGAGTACGGCTGCTTCGAGATGGCTCTTTCCTCTCATTAACATACAAATGGAATTCTGCTGTTGAGCAGTTTGGCCTGTGATTGAGAGGGATGAAGAGGGGGGGAAAGGATGGAGAAGTTTGAGGATAAATCCTCATGCTATTTTCATCAGATCTGTCTATTCCTCTGTTTAAAGCCAGTGTTGGTTTGAACCGTTTCATTTAAGATGTTTTGCTATCAGATTCTAACACTAATTGACTTTCTAAATCCATCAGCATCAGGGTGGGAGAATTTGAAAGTGATGCTTTTATCTACCTAGAAGACAAACAGGGGGCTTGATAAGGACTGTTGGAGCTGATTTCTAAGCAGCTCTGAATTTCAATTTGCAAAAAGCAATTTGTTGTATTTTTAATGATTTTCCAAAGAAAGAAGTACCTCAAGGTAATATGTATTGAATAAAAATAAGTCAAACCCATTTTGTGCAGAAACTAAGAACTTATCAAGCTTTCTAGAGTGTGTTCTGACAAGTTTACAGAAAGTTAACTTGCGTGTTTTGTTTCTCTCGTCTCCCTACAGCTACGCAAACTGGGTGAAGTACGAGGAACCAGCGCTGCAGACGAATGAGAAGGCTCAGGACTGTAAACACCCACGTTGACAGCAGTGATGGAGTCAGCTAAGGCAGCTCCATTGATGCCACTTTTAACTTTAACTGATTCGAGCTGTGGAGGAGGGACTACTGCTACCTGCAATCGATAGAGCAGATTCCCAACTTGACCCCAATCATAGACATTTTATTCAATGAGGAATTGATTACTAGAAAACCAACACGATCCTAACTGATGAGACTTTGGTTAGTTCTGATCTCGTCGTGGGCGGAGAAAGACCCGCTAGTCATGTGAGTCAGAAAGAGGAGTTACTTGCATCACAAATGAATATATAAGCAAATTGATTAGCTTAATTCCACAGTGGCAGGTGTTGGACCAAATGTTTAATTTTCTATGTAAAGTAAAATGTTTCTTTTGGTTGCATCAAACACATCCCGTACAAGGAGATGTCTTGTGTGACCTTGCTTTGTCTCCAGTTTGGTCTTAACTGTAAACACTGTCTCCCAGTGGGTTGCATTCCCTGGCATGAAACCGTTTGTCATATTCATGTTCCTTCCTGCCACAGCTTCCATTAAGTGATTACTAACACCTTTGGCTCCCAGCCTCATTATAATCCTCCTGCTATCACCTCATCTTATCCGAAGCACTGCATCTTCTCATCGCTGACAATCATGCCTGTACAGGTTTTCACTCTCACTCCTGTTCAGACTGAACAAGAAGCCACACACTTGCTTAGGTCTTTTACACTCGACACACGAGAATAAATGTGTGAATTCATTCTTCCCCATACACACATGCAAAGGTGTGGATACCTATGTGCTGACTGATCTGTTTTTAAAAACTCAAGCTGGGCAGATCTGTGTAGGCTTGTTCACCGGTTACCCCACCCTCCTCGCCCTCACTAGTCTGACGGTATTTACACATAACATACAACGCAGCATTTACCTCCTTCACAGATGTCCCGAGAGGAAAAACTGCACTGAAAAACAGCCACGGATGGTGCTACACCCTTCCAGCCGCCCTGTCACAAGCCAAACCGTACCACCCTCACCACAGACCAGCCTCACTCATCTGGTTCTCAGAGCCAGACCGTTTCCACACGTCCTGACTGTCCACTTAATTCCAGTCGTGTTTACAGATTCACAATTGCTTTACCAGTCTAGTGCCCAGTCAACACCAGCACCTCTCACCGCTTGCCTTAATCTCCAGATCTTTTGTACCTTTTACAGCTCTGCTGCCAGCCTTTTCTCATGCTACCTCCTTTAGTTCTAACTGGCAGTCGTTTTTTTTGTTATGCCTAGTTGTTGCTTCTTGTGAGTAAATCTCAGCAGATGGAGTTTGTTTGTTTTTTTGTTTTTTTTTAAGTTTCTCTTGCATCAGCACCTGACAGTGCAATTCCTTCAGTATGCACAACATTTGCATTGATATTGTAACAGGCAATGTTCAGTCATTGCAAAGGGTCGCAGATGGACATCTCTGCCTCAGATAAGATGTTGGAGAAATTTGCTGTTTGAATGATTCTCGACTTTGGACACTATAGTGCACTTTTCCTTCTTAGGCTTCAGAACTATGTGGAACGGGCCTGGAGTCAATATTGTTAGTATTGCATATGTACAGTATGCATTTAGTCAGCAGATCCCACCAGCATTCCGTGTTCTTGCTGTGTGTCATTGTTACGTTGTACAACAGAAATTTGGAGCTTTACTTTAAGAAATCTTATTTCTTACGTTTTTTCAAAAAACAGAGATAGTATTGGTTCCAAATATGTAACTGTAAGCCTTCATTTTCTGTTAGTTTAGTGAGGGAATGTGACGTTCTTCAGCTGATGGCTCGTCCAAAGAGTTTAAATGCATGTCTTATGTTTACGTATGTTCAACAATTAATGTAGGTAAAAGTTGAAGAGGATTGTCTGAGGAAGCGTCTTAAACAGTAAAATACTCTCAGGTGATCGATACGACAGGAAGATCTTGTTATTTCTATTTCCATCCCATATCGTTTTTCTTTAGGAAGTATGACATATTTCAATTTTAGATGCCCATGATAAATCTAAGCTCTTTCCCTCATGGGTTTGGCACCTTTTTGTTGGAATAATGTGTCGGCCTCAGAGAGCAAAAACTGTATGAAACGGTTGGTCTACGGCATAATCAGTGTTTCTAATTCCTGCAGTTGAATAGTGAGCTTAGTGGCTAATAAGAGTCTGAATCAATGGTTTTCAACCTATTAAGATATTGAGATGAATTCACAAAGCAACTGCTGTCTTGGTCTGAATTTATAAAATCTACAACCAGATCTTCTGAAAGTGTCGCTTTGTTGAAAATCAGGGGATGTGGTGGTGAATGTATGATCTTTTGTGCCTTTTCTTTCTGGAGATCTAAAACGTCTGCATATTGCATCAATAAATTTTTGTCTTTAAAACTGATTACCGGCTGCTGTTTTTGTCTTGGTGCATTTGGCTGATGATGATCTATAGATGTCAATTCGTGCATGTGTGTTATTCTTTTGCACAAAACAAGCACAGTAATGTGAAACCCAGAGGTCTCAACTGAAAAAGGTGCTCTCCTCAGCAGAAGCATCTGAATGGTCTGGAGCAGTGTGGGCATTTTGTCCTTTACTAAATTACATTACCATGTACCATGTTTGCAAAGTACTTGTGATTAGTTTGGAACTACAGAAGAAAAAGGGGAAAAAGATAAGATGCTGAAATCAAAAATTTGGAGATTCCCAACAGAATAGGAATGTGAACTTCTTGATATGTTAATGTGCATTTTCAGGTCAGTTGACATTGTGAAATTGGCTTAGAAACTTTAGAAGTCCAACACTGAAAATAACTGCAACCCAACATACGGCATAGGTGTAACACACTCATAAAAACACTTATTATACTGGTAATTAAATAATACCATTTCAGATTAGGTGGAGAAATTTGAAGGAGGGAAACTGCCTGAAATGTTTTTTTATTCTTTGTAAAGCCCATGAAGGACTTAAGCAGTTTAACCGAAGCATTTGGTGAAACCGATATTGACGAAACTTTCTGTGACCTGCAGGTCAGAAGAGTCGCACAATAACAGCGGAATCTGTGCTAAAGAGCAGGAAAAGCCGCCAGTCTGCTGGCGGAGATAGCTGCCGTTTTTCATTGTTTGTGGTGGAATTGTCGCATGGGTCTGCTGCAAGGAAACCAGTCATTTCTGCCACTTTACACGCAAATAATGCCGTTTCTAAAAGGGGAGATGGGCTAACTCGCCCACACACCTCCTGTTAAGTGGCGGCTCACAGCAGTCTGCAGTAGGCATCTATCCATCTATGTGTCTCTCACGGAGAAGATGGAAGGGGTCAGTGAACCTCTGACGTTTAAATAGATTCAGCAACAGATGAAGAAACAGAAATGAATCTTTAAGGGGGGGGGGGGGGCACAAGACTGGACACAGCAGGAGAGCCAGGAATTCCACCATTAAAAGTCTCGGCGTTCAGAAGTAAAAGCACCCATAAGATAACTGAAATCACCATGTTATTGCAGCGATGTATAAGCAGAATTCACTATCAACAACACAAAAGTCTGTTGCAATAGTTTGTTGCGGCGTGACACAGAAAAACAGAAGATGCACTACAGGGCTGTTTTCCTGCCACAACACAAAACATTAGCGTGAGAGTTGTTTCTCCTTCCTTTTTTTTTCTCAAGGAAGTGGCACAGTGACGATTAAATTCACAGTCTGTTCCGCACTGACCGTGCTTTTGTATGTGAGCCTCCCCGGGGGCCGGATTTGTTTGGGGTCTGCAGGTTTTCTTGGACAGGAGAGTTATTTCTGGCTTACATGGGTTGGCTGTGATGTCACCAGTGTTTCCTCATCTCCCACACTTGGGTCAAATTCAGCTGCAGAAATTCTCTGGAGTCTTTCCTGTTGTTGTGCCTGAGGTGAGGAGCCAAAAGATGTGTGTGTGAGAGAGAGAGAGATAGTGTCTGTCGCATCGCTCCCCAAAATACAATGGTGCTTCTCTGGATGACAGATGCTGCTTAACCTGTCCTGACCCGGAGAGTCATGATGGCTCGGCTGAGTGACAGGCCCATAGAGGACACACTAAGGCTCTGCTCCCCACTGTCTGAAGTGCACAGGACGCTATACCAACCCCCAACAAGGGAAGGAACTGCCTCTTTGGGCAGCCCCCACTGTAATATATCTGTGGTTGAGGAAACACCATGAATTCATGGTAGAACTATGTTGTCTTATTGACTAAAATATACAGATAGATTAAGTACTAAATCATAGCAGAGGAGCGAGGTAATATGACAAAGCTTGACAGCCTGTAGACTGTCCATTGTCATGCATTCACCTCGCAGCCACTGCTCTGTTTTTCATTTATCATCAATGAGAAGTTGATTTGTCATATTCTGTCTGTGTTTCAAAAGAAACACGTGTAACCTCAAGTAGAGCAGTATCTTCATATATTTCCTGCTCTTGAACTCCAGAAAATCTTCATCTGTGGTGTTGGTGAAGAAACTTTCTTATATAGAAGCTTTATCAGTTGGGACTATGTGTGAGTCCTGGTATTTCTAAGGATCCTCAGACAAGCGATGGAACTATGACTGACTCTGACTAAAAGAGGGTGATATGCCCACACTTTCAGGACTTTTTAACTAAAATTGTTCAATCACTACATTGTGATGGCTTCCAGATATGGTGACACTCAGCTTTACCTGACGGTAAAGCTGGAGGTAGTGTGTCTTCTACAAAGCACACATATACAAAATGTCTACACTTTCCCCTGCACTTTGAACTTGTATCCTCTCAAACGTAAGAGGTGCATTGCAGTAGCTTGGCCCGACAGGTTTCTGACTCAGCCAGAACATGCGGGCCTCCTGAAGCTGCATGTCTGCTTTTGTACAGCACGGGGCTGATTATTGCTCTATTGAGATTACAGCTCTTACCATCTCATAAACTGAATCATCCATGACACTTAACGGAAAATCAGAAGACGTAGCCTGTAGAGTTTTATATTATAGGCCTGCTTTCAAAATTAAGATGAAAAACTTTCAGCCCAGCCTGTGAAGGAAGGGTCTGATCAGCTCCGTAAAGGATTATTTCCCCTACTACCGATTGCATTCAACAGAATTTCATGTGGTTTTATGAAAAATTCAACTACTTTAATCTATGATTGTTTTTCAGGCTTTTGTTATCCCACTGTTTACTGTCTTTATTTGCAATATTTATAAACAAGTGCACATTAATGCTTCTAAACGTCTATTGGATGCTCAAAATGTACATTTCTGTCGTGTACCAGCTGAAATGTCAATGCTTCCCACCATGTTATACAGTTTTCTGAAAGCAAATAGTCCTGTACTTCCTCACAGGTCCACCGCTAGGTGGCACTGTGTCCGTTTAATAAAAGCCTGCGTGCGTCCCTGGGAAGGCGCGCAGCTCCCGCTCACCAGATCCTTCTGTCCGCGGGATCGGGGGAAGCTCGGGACGGCCTTCTCCTTTCACCACATGGGGGGAAAAATAACCATGTACGTGAATGAAAGTAGCCTGTGTTCACAAGTATCTATGAGACATGTGTAGTGAGTCTTTATTTGAAATAAACTCAAACTTTTTAAATGGGAAAAGTGTGGCACTGGCACCCTGAAACGCACTCATGGGTTCGGTCAGTATTAAATGCTTTATTTTATTTTATTTTTAAAAATAGCCTCCTGTTTTCAGTTTGTAAAAGCGTCACAAATGTGTAAATAAAACAGATCAGGTCCAAATCCTCTGAAAGTTTCCTGCAAGGTCCACGAGATCTGGAGAACTAAATAGGCCCAACCTAAACCCAGCGGCACCAGAGTTACAGACTTGAAAAATCCTTTTTGAATTATACAACGCTAAATATAAACATTTGACACATGCCGGATAGAGCCAGCAGTAAATTGAAATATGTCAGAAGGTTATTTTGCAAAGTAGAATGACGGTATTAGTTAGGACAGTGCTGACGTTGCTGTACCATGTCCATTGTCTCCCATTAACATGGCTGTTTTAAATGATTTCATGTCTTATCTTAGAAGATAGCAGCACTTAACCTTACACAGATAACCCCTGCTATTGTATCCCTGCAGCTAATTAACCTTAGAAATTAGTTATCCTAATCGGGTGTGGCTAAAGTGTTTTATTTTAAAAAACCATAATGGTAAGAGAACTCTATTGATTATCGGAACCGAGACCCAATATCATCCACATGATTTAGTTCAGATGGTCTTTTAAGGAGGATTTCCCCCTTTGGGACTCCTGTTTCACACAAAGACTGGAAGGGCTTTTATTGGTCTCAGAGGTATGATCGGCGCACAGTTTATTGTTTTAGTCTGGTTTGTGACTTTATCCCATAACATCAACATCAGCTCCTGTCTTTAAAAGTTCATCTCTGACTGGGCGTATATATATATATATATATATATATATATATATATATATATATATATATATATATTTATATATATATATATATATATATATATATATATATATATATATTTATATATATATATATAAATTATCCCCAGTTGTTGATCACACATGAGGTCAAATCAAACATTCAGCGTGTGGCTTAAACATTAATGAATACCAGGTCATATCAATAGATTTTTTTTCTTTCCTTTTAATAGAAAAAATAAATGCTGGATGCGCATCTAATCTTAGTGTCTGTTGGTGTCGGTGTGTTACATCAAGTCATCAGTAATCTCTTTATGTGTTCCTGAAATTGTGTTGAGAAGATGATGGGGTCCACTGAAGAGCTGGGCAGTGCATGTATCAGTGGTTTTAAGGCATTTAAAGGAGTTCGTCCATACGTGAAGAGATACACTTAACAGAACACAAGCGTTTAGAATTTCATCTCAAGCAATGTTATTCCAGTACAAATACGTTTCTCCCCTTCACCTATATCACTGTAAAACTGTAGAGTGTGGGGGGGGGAAAAGACCTTTAATCTCCGAATCTGGGAGATTACATACAGTTCAAATCCAATACTTGGTTCTGGATATATTACTTTTTTTTTAAGTGAAAGCCAATTCTAAGATCTGATTTATACACAAGAGTTTATAATTTCATTGACTCCACGGACCACCTTAACAGCCTTTGTCCCGCCCCTTAAGCTTTATTTGGCCCCGGTGATTGGCTGAGCGCTCATGGATGGAAGTAGCTGCAGAAATGCAAAACTTGTTGCTGGATCGTCCAGACGCGTTTATCCCACACAGCGCCGAGCGGCAGAGCGGAGTGAGCGCGGATCTGTGAACCGCCTCCGAGCGCAACTCAGACCACACCACACCAGACTCTGCAGACGGAGGGACGTGCGTCCCCGGGAGCTACACGCACTGAGAAGACTTTTGCTGCACGGTGCTCGCTCTCTGGCCGAGGCGCATGAGCGGCCGCGGGTGAAGGATGCTCTCCAGCTCCGCGCGTGTGGAGCGCGGCTAGTGCGCGCCGCGCTGCTCGCGGGTTGGCTCTCACAAACTGTCGAGCCGGTTTTCCGGTGCCTGGCTTGGAGAACCGTGTTTCTGGACTCTCCCGCACGCCGGACTTGGAGCTGCAAGCCTGCTTTCAGCCGTACTCAAGATTTTGAAGGACATCTGTGGGCAGTATTTATTGAGAGACTGATTTGCTTCACGCAAACCCACACGGGCAGTTTAACCCTACACCGCTCCAGGTTTAAAAATCCCCTTCTTATTTCTACTATGGGACCTTACACAAAAAGTCACTCTGGGACATTTATCGAGTTGGAATAATGAAATAATTGAGAAAAACTGTTGATATTCACTGTTTTATCTCTCCATATATCTTGCGCTCTCCTTTTTTTTTTAGTTTATTAGGGAGCTGGTTTCGTGTCACGTTCGTCCTGACGAAATGTGCACAGAAAAAAACTTTGGAGTGTCATAGTTCACGAGTGTGAGAAGTTTTTAGCAGTATTTCATTTTTGTTTAAACAAAGATTGAGAAGGAACAGCAGTCAGTTGCGCGCATTCATGCAGGAACAGAAACACAGTTCGCGTGCGTATTTGGACACAGTCTGCCCCCTCTCTGTTCTGCGTTCTTGGAGGAGTTAAAAAAAACCTCTTGATTCAGAGAAATTAAATTTTATTTGGTAAGTTTTAACATTTAAAATATAATAAGCATATTAGTCTTACAGACATTTGAATAGTTTATTGTGTAGGTCTATAACTTGTCCCCTTTTTGCTTTTGGGGACAGACGTAAAAAAAATACACAGTGTGCCGATGTCTGGCAAAGTCGCCGTCATGTGGGATTGATTGCAGAGGAGTATGTTTGGGCTGGAGCAGTTTGGTTCTCAAATTAATAGCAGAAACCCTGGCCAGTCGGAGAGAAACATAAACCAACAGAGATTAAACATGGGCTCCCATTATAAAAGCCCAGGCTTTGGAGGCCCTCCTGGAGCCGTTGAGCCCGGCATGGGCCCTATGAGCGAGCCACAAATGCTCGGGCTCAACATGAACATGAACGGAGAACCGTATGGGAGCTTTCATTCGAGGGGACACCCAGACATGCATGCAGGCGGCGGACTTCAGCAGCAGCAGCAAGGATCAATGCATGGATTTTTTAACAACCAGCAGCCTCATCAAGGACATCCACACGGCCATCAACCTCACCCACACCAACATCACCCTCACTTCAGTGGGAATTTTGGAGGCCCAGAGCCAGGGTCATCATGCCTGCATGGTGGCAGGATAATGGGCTACAACAACAACAATGGGATGGGACCTCAGCAGGGCTTTGGAGAAGGATTTGATCCTCTTGCTGAGGGACAGGCAGGGGATGGTTTTCCCCAGCAGCAGCAGCAACAGCAGCGGCCTGTTAATATACCTGACTTTCAACACCATGGTCCTCCCAGTGGCAACCATGCCGTTCCTGCCCCCTGTCTACCCCTGGACCAGTCACCTAACAGAGCAGCATCCTTCCATGGTCTTCCTTCCTCCTCATCCACCTCATCTGAATCTCATGGTTTGGAGCCTCGACGGATGCCCAACCAGGGAGCTGTGGAGGGATTAGAGTACAATTTCCCAAATGAACCTCCCTCTGGACATTTTGATGTACCTGTATTTTCCCCATCAGAATCAGAATCTCAGTTACCACATTTTGGGCCAGGAAGGCCAGTTCCCAGTGGTAATTTCCCAGGGAACCCTGGCATGCCGCGGACACCAGGCATGCAGGGCATTTCAAAGGGACACCAGCCACCACCACATCCCCAGCAGCCTCAGCATGGAGTGTTTTTTGAACGCTTTGGAAACGGCCGGAAGGTGCCTGTGGGAATGGAGCCGGGAGTCAATGCGAGACATCCCCTCATGCAGCAGCAACAACAGCCTGGCTTGATAGCCAGACAGAACTCATGCCCCCCTGGCCTCCCCCGACCCCCTCAGACTGAACCCGGCTCCACTAACCCTAACATTCTGGATGGAGGAGTCATGATGCCTGGCCAACATAACCAGTTTGAATATCCCATTCACAGACTGGAAAATAGGGGTTTGCACCCCTATGGGGACCCCATGTTTAATATGCAACAGCCTGCTCCTCCTCCCTCCCAGCAGCCCCCAAATCAGAGGCTGCAACACTTTGACTCTCCTTATATGAACATGGCGAAACGGCCCAGATTTGACTTTCCAAATTCTCATGGCGGTGAAGGCTGGTGTGGCACGATGGACAACCATCCTTCTCCCTCTGCTTACCCCGGTCTCCCTGGAGAGTTCACTCCACCTCTGAATGAAGGTTTTGCACCGGGTCCCCTGCAGCATCCAGGGCCTGAGCCACAGTCTCTGCAGCAGCGTCAAAATGCAGCCATGATGATAAAGCAGATGGCCTCTCGCAACCAGCAGCAGAGGATGAGGCAGCCAAGTCTACAGCAGTTGGGTCACCATGGCGATGTACCTCCTGGTCCAATGGGCCATGGGGGCCCAGTTGGGAGCATGCCTCAGCCTAACTTTGATAGGGAAAATAGTGGCAGGCTGGCTAACATTGATGGACAAAATCCTCATGTACCTCAGGAGAACTCCTGGTTTCAGGGGTCACACCCACCAGGAGATATGATGTCACGGCGTATGGGTGGAGCAGGTAATGAGTCAGGGCCTCATGACATGGGGCTACAGCAGAACGGGGCTGGGATGATGTTTAGACCAGGCATTGGCATGCAGGAGCCCATGAGAATAGCAGGAGATGGACATGTGCAGACTCTTCATTCCCCTGGCATGCATTCGCAGTTTAGTGGCAACATGGGCAGCCTCTCACAAATGCAGTCTCCAGGAGCAGGAGCAGGACATCCAAATGCACCAGCAGAAAGGCGGCCCGCTGACTTTCCTGCACCTCCGATGGGAGCGCAGCCAACGTTTCCCTATGGGGGCGCTAACCGCCAGGGGCCGGCCCACAGTGCTCCTCAGGGGGTGAGCACCTCACCAGGAAGCTATCCTCCTCAGCCTGAGTTCCCCTCAGGCCAGCGGTCGTCTGTTAGTAAGCTTGGAGCTCTGTCCCTCGGGAACTTCACCAAAACCAGCGCTAAAGACAGTGTTTTCGGCCAGAGCTGCCTGGCAGCTTTGTCCACGGCCTGCCAGAACATGATTGCTAGCCTAGGGGCCCCAAATCTTAATGTAACATTCAACAAGAAGAACCAAAATGAGGGCAAGCGAAAGCTAAGTCAGACGGAGCAGGACATTAATAGCAACACATCTAATGGGACTGGCAGTGCTGGTCCTGAATATTTTCAGAGCAGCACTTCTCAGAACAGCCAGATGCCTGGCACCGGGAATAGCAACTCTAAGCCTGCAAGTCAAAGCCAGACGGTGCAGGGGGAAGCCAGTGCCCTCTCCCCAAACTACAACATGGACGCTACCCCATGCAGTGAGGGTAAGGTAACAACAGGGAGTGGGAGAGGGAGAGGGAGGAGAAAAAGAGACAGCGGACATGTGAGCCCTGGAATTTTTTTTTCCTCTGAAAGCGGTAACCCTGTTGTAAGTCCAGGCCAGCAGACCCCCTTGGCTGGCGTTGGGGAGAGGGGTGGGGGCACGCCCCATGAGAAACAGTCACCCTCCTGGGGAAAAGGAGGTGACCTAATGTTGGGGGACCAGGCTGACCTTATGTCTTCTTTAGACAGTGGGATTCAAAGTGTAGCTGCTAAGTCTGACAGCAGCTCACCTAGAGTGGACTTTCCTGACGATGTCAGCACCCACTATGGCAATGAGGACGAGGTGTCGTCCAGTTCAGACGCAGGAGGGGCCTCTGCCACCAAGCCCAATCGCAGCCCTATGATCACAGGTTCACCTAAAATGCAGAGGAGTGATCATGGGTTGATAAATGGACAAAAGCCCCTTGGCATGGGCATTAACAATCATACTACCTCCACACCAGACAGTTATGGACTGAATACTGGCACAGGTGTCGGTGGGGTAAGCCACCCAGGCACACCTGGGGTGGAGCAGGTACGTACCCCATCCAGCACCTCTGGCCAGGAAGAAATCCATCCTCTGGAAATTCTGCAGGCCCAGATCCAGCTACAACGACAGCAGTTCAGTATCTCTGAAGACCAGCCCCTGGCCATGAAGAATGGCAAGAAGAGTGGAGACTGTCCCTCACAGAATGGAGACAATGAGCTGGCGAGCTGCAGCCCGGATGCAGGGAAGGGCTCAATGGGCTCTATTGACCTTGACACCCTCATGGCAGAGCAGCACGCCACCTGGTACGTGCCCAGTGACAAGGCCATGATGGACGGGTCAGAGGATGACAAGGCAATGGGACCCTGGGAAAAAAATAAAAGCCAAAACAACAGCAAAGAAGGTAAATGATTTCTCCTTACTTACATTAACGGATACATTTTACTCGTTAAGTTAATACACTTTCTTTCTTGAATAGTTTTTTTTCATCTGAAATTCAGTCACACATAATAGGGTAAAATGTCTTGGTGAAACTGATAATAGAGGACTCTTTGTCCATATTTTGGCAGAAAGCATCTGTCTTTGTTTAGCTCTGATATCTGAATTTAACAGATTTAGCTGTTATGAGAAAAAAGATCTACTATTCAAGTTTTAATGAAGCAGAAAAAAAGATTAATGTGTGTTTTGTATTGTAAATCCATCACAATGTATACATTCTAAGAAATACTATACCTAAATGGACAGAATAAACGTTGTAGACTCCTTTCTTTACAGAGCATTATAGGCTTTTTCATTGTAGCCTACAGGCACTTCAAAAGAACAGTTGAAGAAAAGTAAACATTTCCTGTGGTTCTTTATCTCGGTTTTCAGGGTGAACAACTACATTGAGAAGATTAATAGCTTTCTGCGGATGTGCGTTTGCGCAGCGGGGTTTCCCTCGCCTTGTTGCGTGTTTGTTTTTGTCATTATCATGGGATAATAGCGAGCTGGTGAAAGTGGATTGATTTTAGATTGGCTGGACGGGATTTCCAGGATTAAATATCATGCTGAAATTACTTGCATTCAGTAACAATATTGGTTATTATGCGAAATAGTTAATATATTGACTAAATAAAATGACATATTTAGTCATTCAGCGTGATGGCATTTTTTTATCACGCGTCTTTTGAACGATTTTTTCCCAACTTAAATGTGTTAAAATATTTTGATATACATTAAGAGTTCCTTGAAATGCAAAAAAGCGGAAAACCAGAAGACCCCGACGCTAAAAAATTGTTTTTTAGTAAGGCTAGATATAATTATAAATTGCAAAGTGGGTTTATTTAATTTTACTGCAGTGCTCTTGTTACGGGCCTGAATCAAAATTGAATTTAAATAATTTGACTATTTACCAATGTTGGGTTATGTTTTCAATTCATTATTATTATTTTTATTATAGTTATAATAATAATTATTGTTATTATTATAAAAAGCCAAATTTAAAAGCTCAAATCATGAACGTAATTTTTTCATTATTACATAGAAGTTTTATTTGATTTAGTTTAACTTGAACAGAAAAAAAGTAGGCCTAAATGTAGGATTTGCAACGTTTACTTAAGAAAAGCAGCATTAATTCTTCTCGAGCATTTATTTATTTAGTTTTTCTAATAACGGATTGTTGTACACGTGTGTGCGTGCACACAAAACCGGTCCAGAAAGCCGTGCCATATTTAAGCTGGAGAAAAGGCTGCGGATGTCAGGATTTATAGCATTTGGATTTGTGGGTATGTTCGTGCAGAGCGTCTTTTTTGAGAGTCTTTGTTCAGATCAGTGCGGGTGCGGGTGCGGGTGCGAGAGGAGCGGGGGCGCGCACCGCGCGGACTGACCAGGCACATTGTTTGCGTGAGACTGAGCTCGGGGTGTCGGGTTATAACATTAATGCCATCACTATTGCAGTGGACTGCAATTTACCTTGATGGTATCTTTGATCACTTCAGCTGGAAACTAGAGGAACAAATGTGAATATTCATTTGTATTATCAGACCTAAGACAATTTAAAATCAATACTTTTTATTAATTAGTAATGAGTAATATTTTGAACCAACTTTACTTGGCAGTCAGGCATTCACTCTGTTGTGTTAGATTTTCCTGGGGAAATGATTGCACTTTAAACATAATGAATTCACAAAAATCAGTAGTAAAGTCACTGAAAGCCTAGGAGTTTTTTGCATTGAGTCCTCTCCTCTCCTCTCCTCTCCTCTCCTCTCCTCTCCTCTCCTCTCCTCTCCTCTCCTCTCCCAGCCCGCCCTGCATGGACACAAGGCATGCAGCTCTGGAGGAATCGATAGCTAGTTAGCACAAATCACAGGTCCTGACAGTTTCTCATTTGAGTGCTTCAGACAGCAAAGATGAAAAAAGGTTGGAGGTGGACTTGGGAGGGGAGGAGGATTTTGAGATTGAATCTGATGCTTAGGCTACACAGAGGAGAGCAAAATAACATAATAATTTAAGTCATAGCCTGCAGTGTAGTTCCATAAGGGCTAACATCCCATAGGCTTTTTCTCACTGGAAAAAAAGCTAGCTCTGACGACTCAGTCTAGTTTTAAGTCTGCGATTTCGTGTATAAAAGTCTGATACTAGCATTAGGATGCCAGTGGCGCTAATTTCAAACAAATCAGGGAAGTCCTATAGTCCATTAGCTTTAATGAAATATTCCTTGATTAAAGAAGATCTAATAAGGAAGAAACTGATTGACTGGATTTAATTTCAGTGCCTGGGGAAATTATTATTTACTGGCACTTAAAGTGAGTTGAAATTATATCTTAATCATCAGCACAAAACATCAGCTGTTTTTCACAAGTTTACATAACCTTTTTAAAGTTTCTTTCCTTCACTTATAAAGTTAGAAAAAGTATATTTTATATATATATATATATATATATATATATATATATATATATATATATATATATATATATATATATATATATATATATATATATATATATATGTGTGTGTGTGTGTATATGAAAATATATTTGTTTTGAGGAATTAAAAAAAGTGTATTTTGAATGAAAGAAGTTTTTTGCCATTTAAAATTATAAATGTGACTTTATTCGATATGTGTCTAGCTGTACAGAGAGTGTGCGTAATTGTGAGATAATCTGTTGCAGGTGCTGTGTATGAGTTGTTTTTCAGTAAAGTGTGTTTTTCCTCTGCAGCATAGAGAACAGTAATTGAGAGCTGTTGTAGCTGAATAACGCCGTCGTGTTCACAGAAAACTGAAAAAAGCTGAGGGGGGGTCAAGGGTCAGTTTGATTCATATAAGGAGAACTGATGAGGAGAAATGATGAATGATGGGTGTGAAACAATGACGCATCAGATTTTTTTAAATGTATTAATTTTTTCCCTTTTGTGCTTTTTTTAGCACTATGGGCAGGAGCTCACTTTGACACGAGTGAGACCCTGTGCAGATATTTACTGACTTCCTCTGAATGTTCAAATGTGTCGACAACTGATAAAAGTTGGTCTGTGCTTGCAGGAGCTTTGCTCTCATAGTTGAAGTCTGTTCACTCAGTGCGTCCCAGTTCACCCGCGCTATAGTCCCTCTGCGCCCGTTTAAAGTGATGCGTGTGGCAGTAATATCCGTCTCTGGGCTTAATAGTTGGCCTTGTCTCTCTGTGACATTGTGTTGCTCAATTTATTTTTTTCTCCAGTTGTTAAGAGCCTGTGGCCTGCAGAGTCTGGCATGCTGCTGCAGCTCACGCTACCACAGATGCAACGTCTAGAAGTGCTCACGAACGTTCCCTTTTTCGTTGTCAGTTAATATTATTTCTCCTTTTCTCAAAAACAGTTTTTTACACTCTTCCTCTTCCCTTCTCAACTATATATCTTAACCAGAAGCTGACCGTTCGATTTGAAGCTAGTGTGCCGTCTTGATAACAGGCAGCCAGCGGGTGAAGGAAGTGATTCAGTTATTTTTCTTTCTACTTTTCACAATTTCTTTGCCGCACACACTTGTGTGACATTCTTCTATCAGCACGGCGAAGGCACTTCACAGTCGACCTCTTCCACTAGTTTTACCATTCACATTCGCTGATCAGTCCATAAATAGCTCAAATAATGATCAAATCTTCATTGCTCTAACTTTGACAGCTTTCAAAAGGAGGAACTTGCATCGTATCACTCCTAGAGAGCGGAGAACGAGCCGTATTAATATTCCACCGTAGAGGACAATCCTGAGGGACTACCTGGCTTTGACATTTCAGTACGACAACAGCCTCACAAATCACACCACTAATTTTGGTTTCCTTTTCTTCTAGAAAAAGAAGGGAGTGATTGACACGTGCTTAAACGTGGTAAAAACAGCTCGGGGCAGTCTGTGTTCTTTACCTGTCATTACAAGATGTTTTGTATTAACTTTTGCAACGACATGCACCAACCAGCCTCTCACACACTACAGTAATGATAATCAATGTGACAATCATTGCAATTAACACAGGTTATTTTGTTTCTCCAAAGTTATAACTCGTCTATCAGCAACTACTAGAAGCTCATGCTTTTATATAACTAATGCTTTTATATAACTGAATCTGATGGGGACAAAAAAAAAAAATTACATATTCAATATTTAGATATCTCATTTTTACTATTTCCTTGTATACGTGTGTGTTGTATGCACAGTATGTGACAAAGGGCAGGACTGTCGGCACTACGAGCTGATAGTGTGGATTTGTCAGCTGCAGACATAAAGTTTGATTTATTTAGACTCAGTGTCAGGCTTGCGGCTTCAGCCTCCGATCTCAGGTGTCTCGCTGGGTGGAACACGCATACTTAATTCTAATGTGTTGAAAATATTTAAGAGTATTTACTCGGCTTGTAAATAGTGCAGGACTGAAAAACGCCTGACTTGCATTGAAAGTGGAATTTATGGCGGTGTTGGAAAGAGAGTGCGCGTATGTGTACGTGCATTTGAGTTTGTTTATATATCAGACATTGAGCATTAGTGACAGTCAAAGGAAGCCTGTTAAAGAAGCGTATTTGTGACTGATGAAGAGGGAAAAAGATGAACAAAGGTGTCAAGCTTCTCGCTTGCTTTGCTGGATTTTCAACTCTTCAAAAATAGAAGCCGGCATTTTGTTTTTCCCTGGGGAAGGGTGTTCGAATAAAATGAAACTTGTCTCAGCATGTGGTAAATACTCTCTTTCGGATGCAGCAGGGAATAAAGAGCTGAATTTGTTTGGATAATGCAAAAATAAAAAAAGAAAAGAAACGGTCCAAATCTTAGATTGTGGATGTATCGCGAACCCTCAAATGTTCACCGTCATGTTGAGCGTCTGTCACAGTCGTCTTAACAAGACCAAAAAATTCTTGACACATAGCTCTTGGTAGTTGCTCTCCGTGATAAAACTTTCAAAAGGTGTGTGCGCATGTTTCCAGGTTTTGGGAGGTGTGGATGTTGTCACGCTGCCAGCAGCGGTTATGTTATTTGCCATACAGGTAGTTGTCAGGCGTCGTTTAATTTGTATTGAGAAATTGACAAATGAGTTATGACACTGAAGCCTTTTCTCCTGAGAGACAGAAGTAGAGACTGATGGAGTGCAAGAGACGGTAAGGGAGATGGAAGGAAGTTGTTTTCCAGAGAACATCTGTAATTTCACTTATGAAGCGAGTGAATGGGTAATAGTTACCATTTTCATTTATAGAAGAGAAAAGATTAGAGAAAATCCATTTTTAGCTACTTTTATTTATATCTTTGGAATACTCCACTTAATATTCGAAAGAAAACTTAATACATTTAAAATGTTCTGGGCCCCAGTACACTGAAATGATTTGTTTCTATGTTCTACAGCAGTGGCGATTTTCTTGAGCACAAAATTACCCAACCTATTATTTTTATTCAAAATAAAAGCTTCTCTCGCGGAGACCCTTGCTGTTTTCAAAATGCCAACTATGTTTGTGTGTAGTTTATCGTTTTCTAAGGAGACGCAAACACAGAAAACAAATCGTGCAGCACTGTTGCTGAGACAAAATAGAGACAGTGAAGTAGATCAATATGTCACTTACTTGGATGACATGTCGGACAGATCCTGGACATGGTTGTGAGTTATGTAGGAGGCACTAAATCACTTCCCGTGTTCTGATTTGTGTCTTGTTTCCTAAGCACTTCTTGTGGCCAGAGGGGGAGGTATATGTGTGTGTGTGTGTGTGTGTGTGTGTGTGTTACAGGGGGTTGGGAATGTGTGTGTTGTTTCGAGAGAAGGTAAAAAATACTTTGAGCAGTGCCTGCCTGGACAAGTTTTTTGTCTTCTCTTTTCTTTTCCTTTTCTTTTTTTTAACTTCATGTTGCAGGGCAGAGAACAGAGAGGAAATTCAAACCAAAATAAACCCCGTGCCCTTGCCTGAGAAATGTGCCCTCTGCTCCCTCCAGATATCCTCACTGCTCTGGGGAAAGGTCACGCCACGGCAGTTGGGTGGAGTTGAAGGGGGTGGGGTTGCATGGGAGCCCCCCCCTTGCATCCACCCCAGGGCATAGATACCTGAGACAATACCTCTGTTAGCCCCCATGTGCTTCATTGAGAATCCTCAGAACATAAGAGCAGATTCTAACTACTATTTTTATTTTTGTCTTTTATTACGTTAGATGACAGAACCACATGTGGTGTCATTTTTGAAACTCTGCGAAAACGATATGAGATCGATCTTGCAGAAAGATTTCCTCTGGTTTTATCCCACTACTAGTTGAACGCAGGCCTTTTCCTTGACAAAAAAAGAAGAAAAAAAAGGAAATCTGAATTTTTCTCTATGGATTGGAATGGTTGTTTTGTGCTGACAAAGCCAGAGTCCTCACACAAGACCAGAGTGGTAGTTGTTATGCGAAAGGAATCTGACCTGATGTCACACACTGTCATAGGAGTGAAGGCCTTTGGGTGTTTTTGTCAGCGAGCGGAGCAATCTGATTGGTCTGGTTTGTGTTCAGAGAGGATGGGGTCGTGCCCTTGGGAGCCTGAGGTTAAAGGTGAAGTATCGTCATGGAAGCATAGGGCTTGGGATAGAAAGGGCACCGGGGCGGCCGCATGAGACACTGGGGCCTGGGAAATCGGTGTGACGAAGGACCTGCCCCAAAAAGCAGCTTTGTGGACTCAATCGCTCTGACACACTTTCTTTTTTCTCATTTAGCTCAGCTTCTGTTTTGCAACACTTGTTTTTACAAACACAATATTTGTGTCAGCTTCAAAGGTTATTGGAGCTTTTTTTAACAGTGTGGCTGCTTTTAAGATTAATTAAAAAATTAATTGCCCGCTGTAGCACTTATTATTGAGCTGGTGGAAAACACAGCTTTTGTTTACCTTCCTGTGTTGCATGGGGTGTGTTGAGTGTGTGTGGTATGACATGTAAATCCGTGTCAGGCCGTCAGCTCCCAGACACATTGGTGTCATCCAGACAACCGGAGCTGTGCGCTGTGCTTTCTGCCTTCATGGCATCCGAGCTCTACTCATCTGCCTGTAAATCGTTTCTGGCTGTGTCTGTGAAACAGCTTCACATCCCTGCTGCTTTGGGTGTGTGTGTGTGTGTGTGTGTTCGCGTGTGTGCATCATCACAAGCCACCAAATAAAAATATACAACACTTGAGGTAAGAATGATAGGCTTATAAATACATCACTTTGAATGCATCATGTATTTAACACACATCTTTGGTCATCTTTTGTGACTTTAATGTGGTTAAAAATATTAAGGTGTATTTGCAGCTCAGCGCAGCAAACACCCGTGCTGTCACCGTTCTCTTTTTATTAGGCATTTTCCCTCATGCTGGCTGGAGTTAAGCGCTTGTTTCCTACGGATGAATAGCCTATTATTGAGATATTACCATGGATATGAATTCTGCGTCAGTCAGTGAACAACCATAACCAGATAGATGTTACTGAAAGAAAAAAAAATGCCCGCTTGTAAAATGTCATGGTGATCTGGGATTTAAGCTCGTGTGATTTGAAATTTCACACTCTCGTTTCCACCTTTGAGAAAATCTGCTGCCATGGATAATACTGACAATGTAAGTGTAGTTACTAGATTTTTTTTTTGTGGTCAAGTATTTGGCTTATTTTACAAGTGGCGGATTTTACAGATGTTAATTGAAAAAGTGTGGCTTTTAGAGGATATACAGTGTAGATGTGACAAGATTTCTTGTGTTTTTTGGTATATATTAGATATTATCGCAGCTAAATAGGTATTCTTATACAACCAGCATTGGAGATTTTTCTTTCAAAGCTATGTGCACTTTTTATCCAGTGCCTTCCTTGCTTTGAAGCCTAGTATTGTGTGTAGCTGTGTTTGTGTGTGTGTGTATGTGTGCGCGCGCGCGTGCATGCACATCCATATGTATGCAGCCTCATGTGTGCATGCGGAGCAGCAGCTGAAAGCTGGTGTGAGTATGGCAGAGGCAGCAGCGGTTGGTGTGTTGTGTGTTTTTGGCTGTGTGTGTTGTCAGTTTGCTGTGTGTCAGCAGTGAGCCAGGGGAACGCTTGGCTGCCTATTCAGGCCGGCGCGGACCCTGCTGTGCCCAGCTAGCATGAGCCGCTGGCTGCTGCTTGAGGGCACAGAGCTGCAAGAAGGGAGTGTGAGGGGGTGGGGGGTGAAACTGGTAGGGGGTGGGGGATCAGCCAATCTGAGGTGTATGACTGCACCCTCTGGCAAATGTGAGATCTTGTCACAGCCACCACCGACGCTGCTCTAAACCCTTGTTGCTCTCTCATCTACCGCACCGACGGCCCCCGCTTACACCAGGTCCCTGGTCCCGATGTGGAGATGGAGCGAATTTTACAGAGACTAGCAGCCACGGAGGCGGATGAAACAGAGAGCATCGGGAGGTTTGGCTGCATGACCTTTCAACAAATCCCCACACTTTTCCGTTCCAGTGGTTGCAGCCCAGACTGGCTGGGGGGCAAACTCGCCTCAGTGTCTGCAAATCTGCCTGCCTACCTCTCCTGGTTGTCCTAGCTGCTTCGTCTCTCCTAGACTAGATTGGCCATCTCCTCCCTGGCTGATTCTTTTTTTTTTTTCTTGTACAAAACTGCATTAGTCCTGCTACAAGTTCTCAGAAAACAGAGAGGAAGTGGCATGGAAACTAAGATAAAAACACAGCAGCGCAGGATAATCTGAAAAGAAAGAATAAGGTTGTGGATGATACACACAGTGTTTCTCTCTTCCTTTTAGATGAGCAACACCATGACTGGAGTGTTGTGATGTGGAGCTTCTGTACCCAGACTGTCGTCTATCACCCCCCACCACCCCCTTTGACACATGTAACTTAGCTTGTCAGAGCTGTTTTCCACTTGCCTCTACACTCAGACACCACGTTGTCCCTGCTCCGCAAAGCTTTGTGTGTGTGATCCGGCTGATCCGACATGTTTCAACCATCCGCATGGAGCAAAGCAGTGGTGTGCTTTGTGTTTTGTGCAGATGGGAGATTAATCGAAGTGATGTAAACGAAGCATCGCTAACATCTTCACACACATTTTCTCTGTGCTCAGGGCGTGCTCGGAGGCAAAACCCAAAGCACAGGATGCAGCGGCATTGCCATCAGTGTCGCTTCTGTGTCTCTCTCCTCCTCTTTCATTTTGTGTGTCCTCTTTAAAACTTTTCATGGTTTCTACCTTGTGTCAGCTCACAGGTGTAGTTTAGTCTTCTTCTTGGTTAGTTTGTGAAAAATCAAAGATTTTCTGTCAGTTTTCAGCTTCAGTATTAATTGTATCTACTTGTTATATATGTATATATATATATATATATTGTTTTATATGAAGTATAATCAACCTGGATATGGATTTTCCAAAGGCCTTGTGAGACCATCTAATGAGGGTTTCACACCTTGGTGACACAGGGTCGATACTGTGTCATGGTCATTATACCAGGAAATTGGGCCAGGCGGGGTTAAAGGCCAGTTTTCTCCATGACCTTTGACCCACTGATGGGAGGTCATGCAGGACCGTTCCAGATTTGTATGCCTGGCTGGGACCAAATGAATACATGCGTGTTTGCCTGTTTATTGGATGCGTGTGCGTGTGCGTGTGCGCGCGTGTTCGTTCTCACATATTTATATCAGAAGTGAGGAGGTGGACTGTGAAGAGAGGAAGCTTTGCTTACAGGCTCCTTTTCGGGTCTTATCGATAGGGGGTGGGATGGTGTTGAATTAATTTCACAGTGCAGATTTAGAGTGGGATGTGACGATGACACTGGTTTAATTAAACGTGTGTATTTTTGATGATTCATCTGTATCAGAGCATGCCAGCTGCTTGAAGTTGTTTTCCATTTTTGCGTGGTCTTAATTAACCTTTTCCTCTCTGCTCGTCTGCAGAATCAGAACTTTGCCAGAGTAAGGCTGGAGCAGCGACCCCCGGGGCTGGAGGAGGAGGCGGAGGAGGAGGCGGCGGAGGAGGCGGAGGAGGAGGCGGCGGAGGAGGAGGAGGAGGAGGTGGGAACGGCGGGAATGGCGGAGGGAACCACCTGCAGTGCCTGTCCGTCCACTGCACAGACGAGTTGGGGGACAGTAAGGGCCGAGGGGCGCCCGTATCCTCTTGGCGTTCACTCCACTCTGATATTTCAAACCGATTTGGGACGTTTGTAGCAGCGCTAACTTGAGAAGCAAGCCCAGAGGAAGATGGACAGAGGTTTAGAAAACCAGGAGGAGGACAGCCTCGGAGACAAAAAAAATAAAACAATGACGAGGACGTTGATTATTTGTTGTGTGCCACTCTTGCCTGTTCAGGGAGAGAGAGACATTTACACTCATAAACGCAAACATGAACCCAATTAAACACACACATTCACAAACACACACAAACACACACACAAATACCTTTTTTTTTTCTTTTTCCGATACGTGCAGTAAAACTCTCACTGCTGGACGTTACAGCGTGGGCCCGACTCAATGAAGCTCACATCTGGAAAACCTCAAATCATTTTTTTTTTTTTTTTTTTTTTTACTTTCTTTGTCGAAGAAAAAATAAAGAAATGCTTAAGGAAGAGAATACAAAAGCAGAAGAAGAGATTCCAGTTGTCATTGGCTCTTATTGTATACCAGTGTTAAGTATTTTGTATTTCAGCCTTATGTACCTTATCCTTCTGATGGAAGCAATTTAAGCATCCTCGGCCCAGCATTCTTACCCTAAATACATCATATCCTAAAACATACTGGAAATCTTGAACCCACAGTTGGAAAAGACCTGCTGGTTTATTCCAGGAGGCCCAAACACTGAGAAGCAGAACTAGAGGACAGGAAGAGGGGTGATCATGCATGAATGTAACTCAGCAATTTTCTTGTGAACCCAGCCTCTTTCCGTCTTTGATAGCAAAGTTTGACCTTCATCTTTTGCTGTAAGTTGTAGTTCTCTTTAGTTGGTGGTGCTGAGAGTCTCCTACTCTCATTCTTTTCCCTTTTTCTTTCCCCTCTCCTTTTCTATACATCTCGTGAGCTCGACCGCTTGTATACAATGCAGCCAATGGGAACTTAAAAAGGAACGGAGGTCAAGGGTTTTGTTTAATAAGGGAATTGAAAAAAAAAAGACTATTGGTATTGCACATGTATAATAAGAGAAAATTTGCTGTGTGTTAGGCAATCTTGTAATCTTTAAATAAAGCTTCTGTTGAATTTGAATTTCTCAAACAATAGATGGAGGACTGTGACGGCAATTTACAAATGGATTTTTGTTTTTTTTGTTTTCTTTTTTTAATAATATGTAAAGTGCAGTCGTCTGTTTTCCTGCATATTGTATATATCTGTATATGTTTTATTGAGTAACTAAATAACAATAAATATGATGTTAAAGGTGGCTTTTGTACTTCTTTCATTTGTGCTGACGACTCTTGAAAAATATCACAAAGAGATCAGCAGTAATCTTTTGCGTTCATTGCACAATATACCACATAGAATTTTTATTCAGCGAATCTTAAGTGTTCTTGGATTTTGTGTGTGTGTGCTTTGGGTTATCGCTGTCTACATTATGTTCAAAGTGACAAAAATGACAGGGAAGTTGTTGATTGATGCACAATCCCAGACAAACATGTAGGAACTAATTTTAATCTCAGAAAATGGCTTTTTATTAATTGGTTTAATTTGGATACTAAGATCATTAAATCCATTTCCACCTGCTCACAATCTGTGCTGCAACTATGGCAAATCTCAAATGACGGATAAAAAGATAAACAAAAGAAGAGTGTTTATCTTAAATAACATGTATAATAATGTTTAATATCAAAAATACAAATGTTTACTGTATTCCTTTCTCATGACATCAGGTCTATGCTTGTTTTCTGGCATCTTGCTGCTTCCACGTCTTCCCGCAGTCCTGATATACACACACTTACACACAAACCTCCTCGCTTTCCACTCTCCAGACCCTCTTTGGCTCACCTGCTCTTTATTGGCCATCTGCATGGATGCTTAATGCTAATCAATAACTCCCCCGTGTGCCAGCTCTGAAGTGGAGACGTCAATGCTACCTAACAGGGCCAGTGATCAACTTGCATCACTGCTGTCTGGGACACACACACACACACACACACACACACACACACACACACACACACACACACACACACACACACACACACACACACACACACACACACACACACACAAATGGCTGCTCCCCGCAGGACCCTGTCTGTGTTATTCAGGTGTGGTTGAGCTTGCTGCTGGATTTGGTGCCTGCTGTGTAGGATTGCACAGCCTGTTGTGAGCGTAATGCACGGAGAGCTGGAGCGTTAACGAACAGCAGAGGCTGGTTATGTGAGAGACTCTCGTGTCACTTGGGAGAGTCTTTGTTGGGAGGGAAGTAGTTGAAAGCAGGGGAATAAAAGCTGATTGCAACTGCTCACTATGGAGCTGCAGCTGGAAATCCTGTTAGATTCAGACTCTGAATCACTAGATGATTTGAGTACTCAAATATTCATTTTTGCATGTGCACATTATTTTAAACGAAATAATTTAAATGTGTACATCTTTATTACACTTTTAAGAGTCAGTCAAACTGTCACCACTCTAATGTCTGCAGAACCTACCTCACAAAAGAGCAAGTTCACTGTCATGGATGATGCTGGTTTGACTAGTATATTACCGAAGCACTTGAAGTAGCACAAGTCAAATGGCAAATGGCAAGTCCAATATTTTCAGAGGTGGATTGAGTGACTGGTTACATATTAAATAAAAGAGCTTCTTTATTGTTTGCTGAAGCTAAGATTCCTGCTTTGTATTTGTTCATGCCAAAGTTTCACATATCCTTAGAGAGTCACAACGGCTTGTGTTTACCAGGACACTCCTCCTGTGCTGTGACACACTACTTGCCTGTCTGGTTTGGCTGACCTCTGTCACGGAGGGACAGGAAGAACTTGTTCTCACAGGTTTTATGATGCACAATCGACCCCCACATAATTATCAGAAGCAGTACCTGAAGCTCTATTGACGAGTTTTGCTTTCCTAGAAATAAAACAATTCCAAAGTGACATGCTTCTCCATTGTCTGCACACGTTCGTTGCAGCTCTGAAAATTAAAAGTAATAGTCTATTTAGATTGAACGGATACATTTTTCTGCGTGTATTTTCCAAATATGCCAGATACCCTGATTTCCCAACCACGCTGTCTGCCAAACCACATCCCTTGTGGGGTGAAGCGACAAACAGACATTGGGGTATCGGCTCCGATCAAGATGAATGATGCTGGACCTTTTCCGTCAATGGGCTCCTCTCCGTTGCAGCCATACTGGGAGGGAGAATGCTGTGTGGTCGCCTGAGAACTTGTGTGTTTCCCAGCCAACGTGCATCTAAAGAATAACAATTTCACTCGCCATCAAGACCATCCATGGAGCCATGGGTGCCGTGGCCAGAGAGTCCGGCCAACCACTCTCCACTCACGCAGCTTTCTATGTGCTCCTATAAATACATCTCTATTTGTATAGAGGCGATATGCATCTTTGGGAAAATACCACAATGTTGACACAAGAGCACCCTCTACAACCCCACCTCCACCCCCGCTTACAGCCACCCCTCCCCTCTCCGCCCAAACTTTTTCTACCCCCTTACTGAACCTTTCACTGCCTCAGAGAGACTGGGAAAGAAAGCGAACGAGATAGAGAGAAGGAAAGAGGAATGGAAGCAAAAGAAGTGTCTCTTAAAGGCCTCCACGGTCTTTAAGCCACTATGGTATCCACCAGAACCCTCACATACACTCAGACTCTAAAGAGCTTTTGTCCTGTAAAGTGGGGGTTTGGCTAAATTGGGGGTGCTTGTGGACTGGCGGGTGGGATTGGACTGGGTGTAGTATATTTGGCTCCCACGTCTCCATCACTGGAATAGCAAACTTTCTTGTAAAGCTAGAGAATTGAGAGGTGGGATATGGAGGGGCAAAGGGGGATCTTTTTTTTTTGGGGGGGGGGGGGGGGGGGGGGGGGGCATTTGGAAATCTTCCAAACAGTGCCTTTTTGCTTTCAAAGAAAGCTCCACTTGTGTAAATGTGCTCTTTGTCCCTTGGCCTATTGTTTGAATAGCATTGTGGACTTTTTGTGGGAAGCTCACAGGGGCCTGGGGGCCTTCGGGGCCAGAGAGGGACAAGGGGGGGACTCTGCCTGAATGACTCGGACCCAGGACAACACAGCAAGGGAGAGACCAAGGTAGGATTAAAAACGTCCAGGCACATGCAAACATACTGTTTCAAACATACTTTTATTTAAATGATTACACATGAAGATGCCTTGTCAATGAAAGTCAACATTTAGCGACTGACTTAACGTATATAAGCTCTGATTCCAATCCCCAGTCTTAAGTGAAATAACATCAGCGGAGAACACGGCTGTGCTTGTCTTTCTGAGAACTGGCCCATTGTGGTACTCTCTTTGCTGACAGAAACAATATGAAAACAGCCCAACTCCCGCCCTCTATAAAGGGATTTCTTAATAGAGCTGAATGTCTGGAGTCCCCCGCTTCAGCAATTCATGACTTCCATCTGTCCTCGCTCTAAAAGGATGCCGGCAGGTGGAGGGGAAGCACAATGCATTTGCATTTTGGGGCCATTTATTCAACTTTTATAGAGCTAGGGTCAGTTGTGTAACATCTTTACTTGTGCTGTAAGGGGATAAAGTATTAAAAACACAAAAAATCCAGAGAATTGCACTTGGACACTGCAGTCTCTGAGAAAAATAACACACTCCATTGTGTTATTTAGCAGACTGTAGGAAGACTTCTTTCGAATCCAATGAGGATAATGTACTGTTGTAAATAATAAAGTAAGGCCATTTTCAGGACAATCCCAAGTTTCTGTAACTTTGTCTTCTGTGTTTCTCTCCTGTAAGTCCCTGTCCCAGCTGTATGCCAAAGATTGAACATTTCCTCAATTCTCTCATGTGGTTGGACACTCAAATCTCTTTGGAGCTCCCCTCTACTGTTATCTCCAGATATCCTGTGACCTCTCTTTGCTCTTAAACCCCCCAGAGCAAGCAACACTTTCTGCTGGAAGGTGATTGAGCATGGCAGCCTGCTCCAGGCCTGTCCTGCTTTGTCTGGGGACGTGTGCCTGTGTCAGGAACCACAATTAGTGAGGGCGCGTCCCCTACCATTAATCACAGAACAGCCCTGTATCAGAATCCCACTGCCACACTCACTGTCAACTTGCTCAGCATCAGCACCCTCATGTCAGGAGCATCCTCATATACAGTGTGGCCATTTAATGCTAAAGTCAGAGTAAGCCATGTACAGGCGGTTGAATGGAAACAATTTTTATCTTTTTTTTTTTGAGTGGGTTAGAAATAATAGTTTCATGACACAAATGTTTTGGATATCAAACATTTATCATTCTTGAGCACCTTCTTCACTGTATGCCAGAATTTCTAGAACAATGTGGGTTTAAAGGTGAAGAATAATTAGAGGAACTGAATTATTTTGTGTTGTTTTTTTTTTAAATGAGCGTTGTTCACACAGTGAAAGTGATGAAAATACCTTTCTTTTAACAGTATCCATTTGCTCTTTCACATCTAAGCAGTTTGGTTTCATTTAAACCAGCTCAGCTCTTCTAGTTCAGTTAGACTGTTTAATGTCCCTCAGGTCCGCATGCACGATGGCCGAGCGCAGAGTGCACTTACCATTATCTTTTAACCTAATCTCATAGACTCGGAGGATGTTTTAATGATTGATCTCAGGCTGAGTGGTGAATGACACCTCATGAAAGGGCAAAAAGGTTTTTGAGACGTTTGACAGTTTTTTTTTTAAATTCTAGATGTTTGCATTACAGGTTTTTCTTTGTGATATTTAAGGTTTGCACTAATCTACTGATCATGAAAAGGTTCTAAGTCTGACTGCATATATATTCATTATGTACTCTGATTTTCAGCATAAATACCTTTTACACTTCTCAAGTATTCTTGCAAAAGGCTAGCTTGTGTTTCGCAAGAAGACTTAATTTAGAAGTGTCAGTCAATAACCTATTAATACTTGCAATTATTCTTGTTTCAGTTGCCTTTACATTTCCAGATAAACATGTTGGGCACCAGCCAGATCACTGCCTGACTTAAAATCAGACATGTCATAGAATAGAGCCTGTTCTGCTTCATTTCATGCATTTTTGGGTTGAATGAAGTGTTGCTATGGCGTGTCTTTAGATCTGGCACCACCATTCCACACAGCAAATGGGCTAGTTCTGGTCCACGGCCATAAAAAAGTCCCCCACCATGGAGACTGTCCGCTGAACACAGCCTGGTTGACTTATGAAAAATAATAATAATAGTAACAATAGAAACAACAATGTAACCTCTAACTTACAGATTCAGGGGAACTCTGCAGGTTTGGTGCTCTACAGTGAAGTCATAGAAATGATACATGCATTCAGCAGAATGCACTGCAGGCAGAGGGTAAACACAAACCTGACCTATTGAGGAAAAAAACACATCCTCAATTCCCTTTATACCCACAGTATGCAGATCAATACTATGGCAGGATGTTAAATATTTGTCATCCAGTGATCACACATCGATGAAACAAATCAATGTCTGATAGGAAGGGACTGACTGTGCTTGCTTACCTTGCTCCTAAGGGAGGAGGGGGAGAGACAAGGAAAAGGAAGGAAAAAAGTCCTTGCAGACTGGAGACACTGATGTTTCTTGATGGTAAAATCTTTTTTTTAATTTTAATTTTAATTTAATTTTAATTTTGTAGGTGATGGACAACCATGGGTGGGAGATGCAGTGTGTGAAGAGCTTACTCTGAGAAAATCTTGAAAATGATTTGCATTTCATTGGTGAGCTTAGCAGTCTGTTTGGCTGTCATTCGCTGCCCACATGGATTTTTATAACACATAACTTGTGTGATAACACAAAACAAAATACTTGAAAGTGAAAGTGTATGCTAAAGAGCGGGTGCACTTTGCCTCTCACACAGACACACACAGCACCAACCGTCCCCTTTGTCTCTCAATCTTTATTTAAAGCATAATGAATTTTTTTTCCTTTTTTTTCTTTTGCCCAGTCTCTTTCGATCTCTTTCGCTCTGTATCTCTCTCTCTCTCTCTCTCTCTCTCTCTCTCTCTCTCTCTCTCTCTCTCTCTCTCTCTCTCTCTCTCTCTCTCTCTCTCTCTCTCTCTCTCTCTCTCTCTCTCTCTCTCCCTCTATTCTCCTTGCTTTATAAAAACAGAGGAATGAAAAGCAGCCAGATGGTAGCTCAGGGCCTAATATAAAATCAATATGCTGCCTCCAAGAGAAGTGTGTGTGTGTGTGTGTGTGTGTGTGTGTGTGTGTGTGTGTGTGTGTGTGTGTGTGTGTGTGTGTGTGTGTGTGTGTGATAGATAAAAAGAGATGGTGAAAAAAAGAACATTCAAACACCACAAATGCCAAAAGAGACATATTTGGTTTTCCCTTTTTTCCTCACCCACTCCTTTTTCTTTTCCTCCTTCTCTCGCTCTGTCTTTTACTTCAAAATAAATATGCACTCTGACACACACACACACACACACACACACACACACACACACACACACACACACACACACACACACACACACACACACACACACACACACACACACACACACACGCACACACACGCGCACACACACACGCACACACGCGTGCACAGATACACAAATTGAGTCAGTATGCTTCAGCCACCCTCTCCAGCTGGAGTAGACCCTGGCGGCCGAACTTCCCCACTGACTGCCTCGTAACGCACCTCCGGGGCAAGCAGTGGGAGCTGCTCATGTATGTTTGTGTGTGTTGCTGCGAGTGCGCAAGAATGTCAGGACATCTCATTGGGCTGCAAATTGAGTGAGAGGAGGAGGACAAGGTAGAGATAGCCTTTGAAGAGAGAGAAGACTGAGAGCCATTGAGAAGCCATTAAGGCAATGATAATTGGCGGGGTGAATAAGTGAAGAGACAAAAGCAGGAAGAGAGTGTAGTGCATGCATGTGTTTGTGTGGGTGTGTGTGTGTGTGTGTGTGTCAGTGAATGTGGGGGGCACATTAAACAGATGCAAAGAGGCAAGACATTACAAGTTAATTTGATTGACAGCCATGTGTTGAATAGTGATTTGGCTGTGCCTAAACACACTTGTAAACTTTTGAATGGGACTTTGCTTATTGCATGTGTGTGTGTGTTAGATAACTGTAAAAGAGTTGTAGAGATGGTATTTGTAGTGTGTGTGTGTGTGTGTGTGTTTCAGCAGCTCTCCTCTGAGTGTGAGGAGCAGTAAAGCCTGTCTGCTCATGACTGGGCCTGCTTGCTGGGTGACAGATAGCTGAGGGAGAGAGGGGACACCAGGCTGTTTAGCTGATAATTAAGGGGGTTTTATCTTAATTTGAGCTGTTTCTCTCTATCCTCTCCTGTGATTTATGACTTGTTGGCCAGCCCCGCTGCCCCGCTCTGCCCCTCAGCATTGGGAACAAGACAAAGGAAACCTCTTCTCTCTGTGCACACATAGCTCACATTCATGCATTACTCATGTACAAGATGTACATTATCACCCTTGCAATCTCTGAAGGGCTGACACACAAGCCGATGGTTATACGGCTCCCCAGGAATACATTTGCACTCGGGCTCTTACGGGAATGCAAAAAACTCAAAGCATATCACCTTCTTATACCAGATGATTGAAATCTGCCTACAGTAGGGCAGTCAGCCTGTCTCATGGTGATTATTCTCCTCATTGAGGCTTTGGTGGTAATGAATCATATGAGAAAAGAAGCTGACGCTTTAACCTCTCGCCAGCTGGCTAAGGAGACACAGAGCGGTGCAGGATTGAGTTCCTGTGAGGTGGAGTGACCGCAGGCAAGAGTTAACTCGATCTTCAGTTGGGTGGGGTGCGAGGCGAAGGGAAGGCAGGGTGGGGGAGAGTGGAAGGTACCACAGGCAAACAATGTGAACCACTGTTCTCAACCTATCACCCCCCTGGGGTCACAGAGGAGAAGACATGCTAGTGCAACCTCATCTCCTCTGGTCGCCTCTCACATAAAGCCTGGGGATTTCTCCAGTGCCCCGGCTCGGATGTTTTTACCCAGATTGTGGGTATGTCTCTTGGACAAGCCTGTTTGGGGCTGTGCTATAATAATCCCACAGGTATTTAGCTGGAGGGAGGGACCTTCACTCCAAACTGGTGTATGTCAGCAAGCGTGTGCACATGCAGGTGTGTAAAATCACTCTCTCCGTCTTTCTTGTTGAGCTGTACATCTAAACTCTTCCAGTTAGTCTACATTCAGGTGATATTTGTAATTCCCAGTACAACAGTTCACCACACTGCAGCTTCACAAAACATTCGACTTTAATCTTTGCTAGATCTTCGAGTACCTAAATGAGTTTGAAATAAATATTCATCAGCTGGAATTCCTCTGTGGTGGGATTAAAGATGTTCTGATGTAAACCAGCCAGCAGGTATGCAGGACTACTTGGGATATGATGGAGTAGATGTTCAACACAAGAAGATTTTGTACTGACCCTCAACCCTTTCAGAGTCCCAAACCTGTTTGTATTTTTTTAAAACGCCTTCGGTCTTATCTCTCTTCTAGTGCAGGGTGGGGGGTTAAAAAGGAAATAGCTGTTTCAGCCAAAGGCACTGTCTTCTGAGGCCATGAAACCTCATCTGTCCCCTCCTCCATCCATATAGACTCTTAACTTTCACCCCTGACCCTGTCACACCCTCCTCTGGGTTCCAGCAACAACAAAAGCAGGAGATTAGGGAAATTGACAGACTAGAAGAGATTACTGTAGCCCTTTTCATCTTAGCTCCACACACAGTTGACACAATCTGTTAGCAGTACTTTAACTTAATCTTAGTGAAGTTTACTATTTCCTTTGTGTATTTAGCCTCGGTTTGCAAATAGAATTAATCTTTGAGAAGTCTACGGAAATAACAGACACGATTGGCTTCACATTCAACTGGGATGTACTCTTCACTGACACTTAGGTTAGTAAACACGCACATCCATGTGTGATTAACTACTTAGCCGAGGGAAACCATCTTCACACAAGGTTTTCAGATTGATGCAATACATTTTATTACGCTAATAAATGTATTGTTTTATGAGTCAATCTTTCATTAAAAAACATTAAAAAATCCACTTTTGTTAAGTTTATACCTGGCATCGACACTATAGTCAGGCGAGTTTGACCCTCAACAACGGCCATTACTGGAAGATAACACCTAAATGTAGCTTAGTAATGGTGTCGACAACGATGTAAAGATGGAGCAGCACGAGCTGCTGACTTATCCATGTATGGTATCAGGCGTTAAACGGCTACTAATCAGCATTTCATAACTGTCAAAAGTCAAAGACGAAAGCCATCATGAGAGTAGTCTGCAATCAAGTTTCTTTCGAGTGAAGTTTCAGCCTGTTTTCACGTATGTGTGGAAGCCTGTATAGCGGGGATGGCAGTGTGATGTGACTTTTGATGATGTTTTCTGACGGAGAGTTGAAAAGCAAATGTGGGGGCAGCTTAGTCTTTCTTTCTTTTTTAATCTTTTTTTTCTTTTAAACTGCATTTTAAAACTAAAATGAACGAATGCGGACATAGGCTGAGAAACTCCGACTGGTGATAGAAAAAGATGAAAGTAGACACACAAGTAAAATAATTCAAAAGTAACTTTGTTGTAGATCCAGCAGCTACAGCAGATGTCTCCAGAAGGCATGCTCACGGGGTGAGAAGCATACCAGCAGGAAAGAAAAAAAAGTTGGATGGAAGATAACAAACAGGTGAGTATGTCTATTTGTGTTCGACGACAAAGTGCTGAAAGTACAAAATTCACTCCAAGTGCTGTTCAATTACAGTTAAGTCCTTCTTCCATATCCCTCTCCTTTTCACTATCCTTCTCCTTCCCCTTTGTCAGCCCATGTAGTGCCCCTGAATTGCTTTGGTTTCTCAGGATCTGGCAGCGAGTCAAAACTGTGTGCTCGACCCTCCAGAAGCACGTCTGCTAACTGTTAAGCCGTTTAGCCCGTAATACCAACAACAAACACTCTTTCTGTGCTGGCCCTGGGCATAGACTGCTGTTAGCTGCCTGTGAGTGAGGTCAGACAGCTCTATAATCGGACTCTACCCATCTGCCCTCTGCTCTCCCACACTGAGCAGCAGGTTGGGCTCCTCGGCAGGGGACTAAGTGGGACACGGGGACACAGATGCCCACTGACACTGGACCATTCAAGGAGCTTAAGCCCCGGCACAGTCACGCAGCATTCTCACAATGAGTAAATCAAATGTGTCCCTTACTTCTGTGCTAGCATGCTGTATGTGTGGAGGCATAAATGTGTGGATGGATGTTCGCTGTTGTTATGGGCATGCATAATTGTGTGTGGAGAGGCGTGTGTATGCCTGTATATTTATGAAGTGCTACATCAGACATTTAATTTGCCACAGCCTAGTGAATGTGCACAGGGGCGTCTCTAGACGTGCGCTGTCACCACCCTCTCCGCACCATTTCTGTCTGCCATCATTCCCTCTCCTCCACAGGTCTCTCACACTCCCTCCCTCAACCCTGCCCCCACCCCTCCACCCTCGCCGATCCCAGCACCCCATGCTGATGCTAATTTTAGAGCTACTTCCCTGGATTCCAGTATCCAGCTGGAGTTGTCTTTCCTCCCCTGCCTGGCGGAGGAGCATCTTTCCTTTTTGTACTCCACATAAGTTCTTCAACGCTCCTCCGGGGCATATTAAAGGTGTTCTGCAGGGGAAGGAAGACGGAACACTGTGAAAACTGGAGGTTGTAAGTATAGTTCAGAAGCTTATGCTCTTTAACCATGCCAAGGTGCCATGGTAACAATGAATCTAGCTCTGTAATGTTTTTTTTTTCATTATTTTTCTTTTTTTCCCTCTTTCTTTTGCTTATCCTATTCTCCGGAAGAGTGGTGTTCCTTACACGCGGGTGTAAGCTCAAAGGTGATTGGCTCGGCTGATTCCCTGGTGATCTATTAGCAGTAAGACAGAACACCACATGATTTAGAGAAAACTGAAAGAGGCTGCTTTCTTCCAGACGAGAGACACACAGAGCTGAACAATCTCACCCCACAGACAGTGTACATGCATGCACGGGCCTCTGCAGCTAGTATGTCCTTAACATGATCCTTTCACCCAACAAAGTACTGTCATGTACGCTGTGTAGAGTTTTGGACAACGTATGATGGGGAGCCTCCTACGTCACTGTTGTCATTCTGAATGGAAATCATCAGGAGGTCCAGTTGGCGAAAAATAAAACCACCTTTACAAAACAAAATGTAAAATTGAACAAGAGACAGGATTTTACATGTAGTGTCAGACAACATGAGGGCAGATTAAACAATGACCAGTTACTTTGTGACTATATAAATATGAAAAGGACTGATTATTCTTCCATTTTTCCCTATAGTGTATCATACTTGGTATATACATTACTAAGACCTCTGCACCACTAACATAATGAAAAAGTTTTACGCAGTTAAATACATACATAAAATGACCCAGTGCAGTCATAACGATACAACAGATATATCATTTAGAATCTGTTCAAGACAAAATTGTGGGTGTTTTGGATTTCAGTATGAAATGAAAACATATTTAGGATTTTCTGTGTATTATTTAATGTCATGGGTTAACGCTTTTGTAAAATCAAAGACAATATTTGCCCAAGATTTCCACAACAGATTTGCTTCAGAATTTTAAGTTGACAAGGATAAAGAATTCACAATGGATAATTTAAACAAAGCGGTTTTCCGCGTTTGTTGCTTGAGGTGAGTTTTTTTTTGTGGTTTTGTTTAATAATCAGTAAGACAGAAGGTGCAGTGGAGAAGTTATATATTATTGATTTTGAACTGTTTATATATCTTTTATACAATCACTGATATTTTGTGTCAAGAATTGAAGACAACAATGATCTCAGTGACCGCTGTGCCGCCTATAAGCAGCAGCAGAAAGTTGTGAAACAAATCGGGCAAGGTCTCACTTTGTTGTCTGTCTGCCTAGATTAGCTTTCTTGTTATTGTTTTTTGTTCTAGCTTTTGGGCCAAATCCCTACATGTAGGCATCCATTCAACTGCTCTAACAAGCCTAGTAGGGCATGAGCTGAGCTATCTGTGGGACATGAATCGGACCTGGCCAAGGGCACAAATCAGAGCGAGAGAAGAAGAGAGACCCTGACAGCAGAGGGCTGCAGCTCAGCTTTCTCCCTCCTCCCCTTTGCTCAATCCTTGCTGGATTGTCTGCTTTTTGTGCTCTCTGTACTACTGTTGAGAGCTCTGACTTAGCTCTGACAATCTCCATGCACGGCGACTCGACGAAGACCTTTGTCCCTCTTTCCTGGGCTTCTGCTAGCTGCGCTGGTGAGAGAACTGCGTTGCCCTGTGCAGTATGTGTGTGAGGTTTTGGATAGAGCTGGGATGTGATTCATCATGTGGTGGTCAGGAGGACTCAACAGGCATAACCACAGCCAGCCACACCAGGCCTTCTGAGACCGTGCAACGCTGTTGGCTGGCTGCTCTCTGCACTCAGCATCACTTTAAACACCCTGGGGAGGCAACGGAGGTGGTGTGTGAAACACACAAAGGGAAGGCTGAAGGATGCATGAGCTCAAATATGTTTGTGTGTGTGTGTTTGCACTAACTCTATGCATGTGAGTTTGTTTATATTGTTCATAAACATACTTGCTTGTGGAAATTAGAAGTTGCAGATGCCCTTAATGTATCTGGAACAAATCTGATAGAAAGTGGAGAAAGCGTGTTGTCAAACCTTTTTATGCCTTTCTTCCCATAGTTTTCCCATGGAGTAAGTTTCTGGGCATGGCCGAGGCCTCAGGATCCCAAGATCAAGCAGTAGGGGGGTTGTGTGCATGTGTTTGTGTGTGTGGGGTTTCTATCTTATCTTACATTACTCCATCTAACCTTCCTTCACTTTTCCCTCTTTCTCCCAACGAATTGAGCTGAAGGACATGTCACCACAACAGTGCACTGGATGAGACAAGCCCACATTTCTTTCTTTTCCGCTTCCTCACTCCTCAGCCTCCCAACTTCCCTCCCCTGCCTTGCCTTTTCTCGCTCGTGCTTTTTTCTTGTCCCTGCAAACACAAACACATAAACAAACTCAATTAGCTAATGACACCGGCCCGGCCATAGGGTGGTCCTAATTAACGCTTACTGGCTGCCTGATGTCAGCTCTCGGGCTGTGATTAATAACTCACGTCCTACCAACAAACACACACCCTATACACGCGTTTTTGTTATTTTATTACAGTGCAATTGTCTATGACTCTAAGGGTTCAACATGGGCCTCCTGGCTGCTAACCAGATCTGTCATTATTATATTTTTTAATAGTAGACACTCTTCAGTGGAAAAAAAGTTGTTATGTGATCATTAAATCCTCTGTGCTGTAAAAGAGATTAGAGCCTGAGGGGAGTACGGTGCAGCAGTGAGACACTCAGTGCAAACATACCGGACTCGGCAGACAGTGTGTGAACAGGCCCTGTGGAGCCCTCCTCAGGAAAGACTCCCGTTTAGCTTGCAAAGGGTTAAAACTGTTGGGCTTGCAGACTCGCTGTGTGTGACGCACTGTCTCGAAGAGGGAAAGTCTAACAGGAAAGGCAGTCTAAAAAAGGTCCCTGTGCAGCAAAGGCCCAAGGTACATTTTCTTTGGCGCTCCTCTCACATTTTTTGAACTTGCTTTTTTTCTTCCTTTTAGCTTAACGATAGTCCAATGGCTTTTAGATTTGTAGATTGCCTCATGGTTTCCCCTTCAATTCTGATTGTGAAAGCTTCTCTTTTGATTACTGCTGCAGGGCACATTTTACTTTTATTTTTTTTACTTAAATTTTTTAACGCAGGTTGTGGAAACAAGTCCCACTCGCTTGCCCAGAGGCCCCCACTACCTCTCTGCTGCCCATAAGTTCACCCTGACGCTGGCGCACAATCCCCCTAATTCACCCAGAAATTTCTAGTGATAAAACAACACCGCACCTGACCCAAAGGCTCCAAGTGTTTGTGTACGTGTGTGTGCGTGAGTGAATGTGAATGAGGTCAGTTGGGAGGGTGGACGCTGCAGTGACAGGGCTTCATATGTTAATATGCTGCACATGTGGCTCTGGCATTGGAGGGCTGGGGTGGTCAGAATGACCCCCTACCCATTTCCACCCCATCCCATTCATCCCCCCTGAATGTGGCTCTCCATTCACGCTGCTTTCACAGTGTTGGGGGGAGGGAGAAGAGGGAGGAGAAGAGGAGGTGGGGGACTGTGGTCACAGAGGGAAAGAGGTGGTCTTTCTCTTTTCCTTGGCTCAGAGAGAAGGAAAAACAATTGGTGTGCAAATGGATGCCTCTCCTTATTCCTGGATGATTCTAACCCCCCTCCCTTCCTCCCCTCCCCCTTCTCCTCCCTCTCGGCATCCCTCCTTTTTGCAGTCTCTGGAGGTTTAGAAAGAGAGAGCACAGTAGAAATGAGAGCTATTGGTCGATCATCTGTGGAAAATCAGAATAAAGAATTGCAAAGTGTGTATCAACAGAGTGTGTGTTTGTAGTGTTTGTGTTTTTGTGTGTGTGCATGCCTGCCTGTGTGCTCACCAGCCTGTCAAAGGAGAAAGGCCCCCAGTGTCCTCTGTAATTTTCATAGGTCAGAACTGACAATGACCACTTTGATAGAGGAGCTGTGGAGATGTAAATCACCCAATGGAGGAAGACAAAACAACTGTCTTCCCACTGGCTCTCACACCCAAACAAAAAAACTTCAAAAAAAAAAAGAATTTATATTTAAAAGAGTGAGTGAGTGCAACATGAGAGAGAAAAACAGCAAGAGGACAACTTTTCTGTTTCTATTTTGATGACAGTCTTCTTTTCAGATTTTCAATGAGATGCCGGCAGTGAAGATGGTGGGGGGTAGCAAAGGTTGCTTAAGGTGCTGAAGAAACTATCTTAGTCAGTCAGCCTCATTCCTGGGAAAGTTTGGAGCATCTTCCCTATTGCCTGGCACCTGGAGTGGGTCTCTGGGAAGCAGAACAATGACGCTAAGGTTGGTGGGTTGCTGGAGCGCAGTCCAGCTCGGCTGCAGACGTGGACACGCTCCAGGCCTCCCTTAATCCCATCACTACAGCAGCCCCGGGGCTGAAAGGGCCCTCTGGAGAGGGTGGGAAAGCCTCCAGCAGCAGCAGTCAGATTTAGCATATGGCTCTCTAGTTAATGTAAATAAGCTTGCTCATTTAAAAAAAAGGAAAATAATCTATAAATAGAGTGGAAAAGTGCATGTATAGAAAATGGAGATCAAGAGCTTAGGTTTGCTGAGAGTTTGATTAAAGTGAATCATAAAACCAAACAGACAACAGTATAAAATACAGATGAAATAAACATGCTTCTAACTTGATAAGTGCAGATTTAAATAATAACAAATACCACAAATAATACATTTTCCCCAAAATGACGAGAAGCGTGGAATCGGATGACCATTTTCTGCAGAAGGATCAACAACTTCTTATATCTCTGACTCAAATTAAGCATTTTAAGAAAAAAAAAAAATCATGTGACCATGTAACCCACCTCCACTAACAGTGTGGTCATCAAGTATGGTATGTGCAAAGGGAGAGCTGCAGGGTTGCTGCAGCAGTCTCTGTGTGTGAATGAGCAGTGAGGCGGTCAGGCAGACCGACAGTGGTCAGAGATAAGGAGATGAAACCCTGGGGGATGGCTGGTGGGAGAGAGATTGATCCATCAAAGTCCACAGACAGCCCATGTGACATCTGATGCCAAACTCATGAAAACAGACCATTAAGAATGGCGAATGTGTGAAAATAAAACCTGGAATAAGTTATTTTTGCAAATAAGCCAGATGTAAAATCCCCTTGTTAAGAAATAAACTAGGTCAGCATGATGGGTTTGATGTTAGAGGATAAAAAAAGTTTAAAGAGACATGAGAAATGGACTGACTTAATTGTAGTTCACTTAAATGGAGGTACTGATAAGGAGGTAGGTGTCAGAGAAACAACTGGTAAATTTTGGAGCATTTTATGGATACGCCTTAGGGTTTTTTTTCACAGATCATTATACGAGCGTCATGTCGTCTAGCTCATAAAATCCACTTAAAACCTAAAATGAAAGTGGGGAAAATACCAATGCACTCACACATACAGTGCATTAAACACAACGCATGAATTCTTTTGTCAAAAATCCTAAATATACAGTGATACCTGCATGTAATCTGTTGCTTTCTGCCTTGCATGCATTTGGAGCTTACTGTTTGCATACAAGAATACAGACTGGAAATTGCTATTAGATAATGAACTCAGTTCACTTCCACTGGGAGCCAAACAGCCTGAGGGTGCAGAGCAGTCAAGTAACAACAACTCCTGGGTATACTGTGCAACTGACAACAAGCACAGATCATCTTGGAAAAGGTCAACACACCTTATTAAAATGAATATCATCATTGTGCAGAATGATTCATTTGTGCAACTATTCTGTAAATGGAACAAATTCGTATAAGGCTGTCAGAGGGATATAATTTTCTACTATTGATTTCATTTTTATGAGCAAAAACTTTATGTGCTGCAGTAAAATGTTGATTTCGGCAATTGGGTATTATGACTGACCATTTTGGTCATTTAATGGCTCACATATTCACTCTATGGGACCCCTTGAGGGTGCCTGTAGTTACTCACTCCTGGCTTCCGTCCTGCAGTACTGTGTAGCTTTACTGGGGATGTGAGCCTGGCAATGCGGAGCAGTGTGAGAGTCGGCTCAGAAGCCCTGTGCTGTGGGAGCTGCACATCAAGACACAGAGAGGACTCTGTTCCGCATATCTGAAGAAGAAGAACAGGAAAACGATGGCACTGAGGAGTCATGAAAAAGTGTCTTTGTGTCAGAGGGTTGAAAAACAGCCCATTTAGAGTGGTCTGCCTATTAGCTGAACAAAGACAAGGGTCTGTTTCTGAAATCTGCTGCAAAGTCTATTTAGTGTGTATACTGTATCAGGGGACACCAAACAGGATCTTTTTTTTTTTTTTTTTTTTGCATCCAGCTCCGGTTGTCCCAAGTCCTCTTAGAAAGAACTCATCCTTTTTCTGTGTTCCTCCTCTGGGCCCGCGGCCCTCCCTGGCTTCCTTCTCTGTTTTCCATTCATCATCCCATCTAAGCTTCCCTGAAAACACTAGTTTTCTTCAAGCAAAATCCGTAGGATAGTTGTGTCTGTAATAGCAGCAGCACCAGCTAACCTGAATTACCGTGTCATTTCCACTGTCTGGTTTAACATTGCACCAGTGCTTACTTTGTACCCGGCTGACCCTGTCTCTCCATTCAGTTCCCCATTTCACATACCTTCGGTCCTCCATTGGGCTTTAAGTCGATTTAACACCTCTCATGATCCTTATATCTCTGTATTCCAGCTTGCGGGCATACATGACACTGCTTTCTCATTTTTTGACACAGACATGTTGTCCTTGAGGCCTCCATTCGTGATCATATGGGACACAGCTGTGGCTCTGTGCCTGCTTTTTTACCACAGGGTATCTTGGTTGTATTACACATGGTTTATTTGTGCCCAAGTGTGAGGCAAAGCTATGTGACTCTTCTATAAGGCATCATAGTTATTTTGTAGCCATGTTGGGTGTGTCAAAACCTATTAAATCACATAACTGTTTGTGTAGGGGTGTAAAATTAGATCATTCACACTTTTGAGGTGGTAAGTATTTAACAAGGTTTAAAAGCGTTCAGAGTCCTATTTACTAAAGTCAAGTTAATCATGGGAGTGCCTTTCAGTTCACTACTTGCAGCTTGTAGCAACAACTCGTCTTTCAACAGGGAAAAAATAGCTCAGAGATTTACTAAACATAGAGGACAAAGTGAGATACAACCACACACAGCAACATGCTGACACGGTTTATTTATGTCCTCACACTTTACACACAAAACATAATGAATAGATCACATGAAGATAGATGCATTGCCTTGCGACTCTGTTAAGTTTCAACTTGCTGATTCACCTGAGGCTGAAAACACAGGAAGCTTCCTGTGGTAAAGGAGAATATGACCTCACCTGTCTCACTGCCATGAACTCCTCTGACTCATGGGCACCTGCATGTCTGACAAACTCGGACCTGTCAGCAACGGAGCACTTGCTTCTACCACAAATCGCATCTTGTTTGTCAGATGACGTCACATGTTTTACGCGATAAGCCAGAAAAGTTAAAGGAGAGGCGACAGGCTTCAAGCTTAGTAACATTGTCGTACCATCGACATCTCCTCTTATGAGCAATCCGCATTTTGCTTGTATTTAAATCCGTGACATCCAACATCAGGCGAATATTCTCACTTACGGTCATACTAATCTTCCTATTAAAAAAAAACAAACATAGACCCAAACAAAGCTAATTCTTTTCAACCATGACTTATGTTTTAATTTGGGTGGTGGGGTAATTTGTCGCTGACATTGTTGTAGACTCTGCCAGTATTTCCTTGTTTCTCCCTATTTTGCTGCATTTGTGACATTTTAATGACATAGGCAGGATGTTTTACTTTCTGTCACCAGCTGCAACTTCTGACATATTGGTGCAACATGAACGACGGAGCAACGGAGACTGTGGAAGGAACGCAATACTTGAATCTTGATATGTGGCTGTTGACCATAGCTTGGAGAAAAACTTTGGCTCAGAAACAGATGATACGTAGAACAAAAAAATACTGCTGAAAGACAACAGAAGATCTCCAAAACCAGTTTGCTCAGAACCGACACAAAAGGGTGAGTTAACCCCGGGCATATCCCGCGATGATTCCTGTGACGATAACATTTTCTCATACAATTGATAGTTTTTGTGGAAATGAAAATGCACCAGCTGTTGAACTGATGTACTCGTTTTAAACTTGGACATCATTGTCGGGTGGACAGTACTAAAGAGAATGAGCTAAAAGTAATTGAATAAAGGTCAAAAAAGGAAGTCAACGACAAAACAATTAAATCTACCCCCATGGGCAGACTTCTGGAAGGGTCATGGGCTGGTGATGGGAAAAGGAGGAGGCCCACAGTTTTATGGTGACACTCATGGGACTATTACTGTAAGTCCAAGTTCATAATGTCCATTTTGATCCACTTGTGCTTCAGTTGTCTTGTCTTTGAACTTTAATTGTTATGATCTCTGGTTTTGAAGGCTGAGAACAGGGTTAGGTTTAACTATCAACAGACAACCATGACTGAGCGCTCCGTGTAATTCGTGATTTTCAGTCCGTGTGGTTAGTTTTCAATTTAATGCCAAGACACCAGCAGCTTAGGAAGAGTGAAATGCTGAATAACAGTCAGTGGGAGCTCTGATCTTTGAAGCAGAGCACTGGTTTAAGATACTCCTCTCTTAGGACTTTTTTTTACATAGAGCCACACCCTTGGGACGCAAATCATATTGGGAACTTTACTTATATTTTGAGAGAATTTCTCGAGACTATCATAGCACTTTTCTTTGTTTTGTTTTTTTATTTAATTTTAAAGAAGCAGTACCCATGAGCGCTTTCAGTTTACTATATATATCAAGTACATCTGATGAAATGTTGCAACACCACCACTTGTCCTTTGGGAATGTTTCCTTTTATAATTTTCTAATAAATAGCAAAGCTGTGAATACACACACCGCCTCCCTTTTTACTCTTTAAGGGGAAAATAAAACCAGAATAAGGACAATGTTGCACTGTTTCCATATTTACTCTTGTCCACCAAAAGTTGTAACACTAGTGGAATAGCGAAGGTGAAGTATAGCTATAACATAATAGGCACAAAATATATTGTGTATATAACATAAACTTGGATGATTTTAGAATCTAATTATGATAATAGAATCATATTATTAAAACTTAACCAACATACTTTAGGACAAGAGGATAATTTTAGTGTATTAAAGCCACATCTTTTTATAAAGGTCTCCTTTGGATGAATTGATATAATAAAAAAAACAGACAACCTTTTTTGAGCTTGAAATGATATATTTCTACATTTAAAGTGGCTACCTGGTTATAATTTCTTAAAACCTACGGCCTTGTTATTTTAATATGGCAATATGTAATTCAGAGAGTCATTCAAAATGTCATCAGTTGTTATGTTTCACTTAACTTAAGCCCAAACGTACTGTAGCTAACACTTCTATATAAAGTACTTTTTTTAAAGTTTCATATAGTGAAATTTTTTTCCCCAGATGAAAGTTAGATATTCTGACTTCCCATTTGTCACTGATTATCATCATCATCAGTATCAATGGTATACTCATTACAACATTAAACTGTAATTTAAACATCTAGAAAAATAGCCCATATACGGTAAGTAGCATCTACGATCAATAGTTCAGTGAAGTCCATATATGAACCCATATATGAAAAACAAACAGCAAGACAGTTTTTGATTGGTTTATCCCCTGTTGGCTGGCTATTCAGGTTTTCTATCTGCGATATTTTCACATGGTTGTCTCAATGACTGTAATGGGCTTCATAGGTTTATGTAGAGTGCAGTTTTTGTTTAAATTCTTGTTAGCAAATTAAGATGTAAGACATACGTACGTGTACATAGGGTCCTAAAACTAGGACTGTAATGATTGTAGTTTTATAGCCTACTTTAGTTTGTTGGATCTAACTGTGGAAAGCAAAAAAAAAACATACAGGTTTTTACTTCTATGACTATTTGTGGCTTTAAAAGTTAAAATATGCACAGCAGCTTGACATTTTACAAATATCTTATGTTAAAATAAACTTTCCAATCATTCAAGCCTTTGGCGGCTACCGATACTTTAACTTTAAGTAAATTCTGTTTGAGAAATGCACCTGTAATATGAATACATATTACAGAAGATGTTAAAGCAATAAAATAAAGGTAGCTCACTGGTTTGGTCCTTTTGACTGCATGATCATAAGCTATATGAAATAATTAGATTATTAAATGCGTGCACTGAATAGTGCCAGCAGCATGTTGCTTTTTGAAGCAGAGATTGTTATGTGGAAGCAGTTGATCTGCCTCACATAGTTTTTTCTTTCTTTCTTTTTTTTTAAATACAGACACCAGATAAATCTAAAGGATTATGGGAAGACTAAAGTTCGGTGGAATGAAGAAAACATGTAAAACACTATTTTTAAAGTGAGTATTGACTACGGTTTACCTATTCAATGTAGTGGAGACATAAGTATAAAATGTACTATATACGTTAAGTACAAGCACATCAAAGTCCTGGACCAACAGCAGGCCACAGACATTTTTTCCTCAGACCTACTCTGTACAAGTCATTGTCATCAAGGGGGATTGTTTCTGCACATAAGTATGGCAAGTCCCCATTATGGGACTTGTTAAATTGATTTAGGTTCATGTGATGTGTGCAGTCAAGGCACTGACCACGCATAATGAATTAGCTGTTCATTTCTAGTAGTGAGATCTCAACTGCTTGTCCTGTCTGCTGCGGAAAAAAAACTGGGTAGTCCAGTTCGAGTCTAATTATCAAGTGAGAGAAATATGTCTACAGCCGTCAAAGGGAAATACAATTTGAAATGTTAATTGCATTGCACGATACCCCTGTTAGGAGATAAGCCACAGACCAAGAATAGCTGCTCAATGATGGCAACTGTTCCGTGCACAAACATGTTACCAGCAAATTGGGAGAAGTGAGCCTTCATTACACCCACGACAGAAAAGATGGAACCCTCTTGTTGAAATGCTGACCACATCTAAGGTATTTTACAAATATCAGCATAATATATAAATATTTTAGTACTCTATATATTTCCTGAATTGGCTAAAAGGGAGCCTGTAGTCAGGAAATAATCATCAGTGGGTGGTTCAAGGTATAGGTAATCAATAGTTATAACTCTGACTGACACGGCAGTGGGATTAAAATCCTTCAAGACAGCTTCCCAGGTCTCTTCCTGAAATTTTAACATATTTCTCAGTCTTACCTACTTTTACTGAAAACCTCAAGATCTTGTCACCAAAAGGTTGTCTCATGCCCAGCTGTGCAAGAAGTGTATCATTCCACGGTATTCATTTCTTGGCAAACATTTGAAGTAGGAGGAACTGGGTATTTGGCACAGTCTCAATCTGCTTGACGGAGTGTAGGTTCAGGCATACCATAGATCCATCAAAGAAATAAGAGCAATTACTGTATACATGCTTTTAGGGCAAAATGTGGGCTTTATCATTGACCAGAACGTGTGTATGCAGAGGTGAAGAAAATTGGATAAAAAAAAAAAGATTTTAACTATAGAACAATTAGTCAACAATTTTATATTGTATGTTCACAATAGGCTTTCCACAGAAGTAGGGTGTGAACAGTAGGATGTGAACAGTAGGATGTGCATATCTATTTCTTACCTTCCAGACTACCAGAGGATGCGACAATTTATGCAGAATAATCCAGAATAACCCCCTGCTGATTGAGGACAGGAGTAAGAATAATAATAATATGTAGCAGGTTGAGCTTAAAGCAAGGGAGTGAGAGAAGGTTAAAGTGTGAGTTACCTTCTACAGCAACCATATAGAACATGATGTGCACTTATCTGCTTTGTACTTCTTGGAGCTGCCCTTTATGCTCATAGATTTTCAGATGATGTTGGTGAGGAATCAATGGGACACAGCCAGTACCAGGAATGCAAGTCCTTTCAGAGGAAAGCAGCAGTTAGATAGTATTGGGAAATAGATTTTCTTCGGCGCCCTCCACCCACCTCCACCACCGCCTTCTCCTTCAATACTTACTGCAATTACTTCACAGTCAACGAAGAGAGATGGAGACTTGGCAGAGTAAATTTGTGTCCGTGCGGCTGTGTTTGTGTGTTGACTGAGATGAATCATGAATGATGTAATTTAGATGGTTGTGTAGTAGGTTTGTAGCCGACTGTGAAACAACTGGTAAAACCTCCCAGAATCCTCTGTTGTCATATTCTGTACTTGTACACGGATGTGGGCCTGGACACACTGCATGCAGACTACTAGTTTTATCCCCATAGGAATCTGGAGGAAGGTGTCAGGTCCGTCTCTGGTCTATCTCTGACTCTGCACACACACTTCCCTCTCCTCCCATATTCTTCCATTGCTCGCCCTTCTCTTCCTCCTCCAGGCTTTACCATTATCTCTCTTCCTCCTCATCCTCCCTGTCTTCCTCTTCGTCCCCCTTACTCCTCTTGACCTCCCTATCTTCTCTCTCCCCCTCATTTCTTTCACTCTCCTCCCCACAGCCACAGACCTATATCTTTTTGCTCCTGCCTCATCTTTTTTTTGTTTCTGCCTCTCTCCTTCTCTTTCTTCCACTTGTTTCTTCCTGGACTCCTCCGTGTCTTCCTGTCTACCCTCTCTCCCTCTGGTTTTCCCAGCCTCTTTTACTCCCTGCTTGGTTTTCTCTGCAACAATAAATTACGTACAAACTCAATGTACATCTCTTTGTTCTCGCACCAGATAATTCAATTCATTTTAGCCAAGCTCTGCATTCTGAATGATGAATGAATTGACTACGCAATTAAACAGGGCTATGCATTAAACCACTCCTAGTGAGTTGCTGTACACGCTCTGCACATGTACTCTATTGGACCAATATTCAAATGCATCTACACAGAAGCCCCCAGAAGAAGTTCTTTCCTCATTATGGTGTAACATTGCATCTGTTTTTCACCTATACATGCAAACTCATTGATATTCTGAGTGTTAAAGTTAGAGAACATATGCAGCAAGTGTATTATTTCTTGCTTCAACAACTGATACAGCAAGACAGAGTATATGGATGCAACATGGATGAAAAACTTGTAGCATCAGAACTGTCTCCATGCCATTTGCTGTTATGCATGTTAGAGAGATGTGTCTGTTCAGAGGTGACCCAGCAGTCCTTGGCGCTATTGGTGGGTGGCTTCCCTTCTGCCTCAGCTTCCTGTGGTGTGATTAATGTTAGCTAAACAGCACCCAGTCTACATATGTTCATATTTGGATAAGGACAGTGTCAGTCAGCTGATGGGATGGGTTAGACATTGTGCGATTTCTCTAGGGTCAAGTGTGATATGTCGAGATAGTAATCAGGGCCAAGGGCCGACTGAAAAAAGAGAGAAAAGAGCAACCTGAGAGAAGGTTCTGAATTTAACTTCAGGTTCTGAAGTTCTGTGAGTCTTAATTCCCTTACGCACGCAAAAAAAAAAAGAAAAGAGAGATTTACACTGGCACCTGTGCTGCACATTGTCCCGAAGACGAGCACCCACTTTAAATGCTGCGGGATTGTGGGAAGGCAGAAGGTGATTAATGGGGCGTGTGTAAACAAAGCCCTTGAAACAAAAGCGAGAGTGTAAAGAATAGAGATAAGGCTCGACTCCAGTCAAGTTTGGCATCATCCCTCTTCCACTAACGACCTCTACTGTCGCCCAGTGATGGTGGGGGCAGCGAGGAAAGGAGGGGGGGCTCCATAGAATAGAAAGAGAGACTAAAAGAAGACCTGACATCCACATCCATTCTTTAAATGAAAAGAGATAATTGTGAGAGGAACTGACCTGTCTTCATTCTTTGAATAAATAAAAACGCATGAGCTGCCTGAAATATGGACAATGCCATTACTGATTTAATTTGAATAGACTACTTGTTATTGTGCCTCACTGTGCTTGGTATGAATGCTAAAATGCTTGACATGACTTTAAAACAGTGCAGGATAATATAAACCCAGTCTGCTTCGTTGACAAATTTCTCTTCTGCTTCATTACCCTAAAGAGTAACATCTTTTTTTTTTTTTTAAAGTTTTTGTCATTCATTAGGTATAACCACTCACTCACAATGAACCACTTTCAAAATAAGTTGAGGCAGTTCCACCCTTTCTTTTCCCATCAGTCTCATTGTAGTCAAGTGGGGTAAAACATGTTTAGTAAGCACAATAAATCATAACAACAAGCTCGGACTCTTAACCGCTGAGAGCTTCATTTGCACTATTCAATATAATGGTCTCATACAGGGCTTAATCTAGTATATTTGACAAAAGCTGACCAATTAAACTGATTGATTTCTCACTATGATGTAAGCGTGCAATAATCAACACGGACTTGTACTCTGTCGATTTATGAAATACAGCCTGTCAACCTGTGATACGGCCCTGTGTTTACATAATGACATAATGGAAGAGAAGGCGTCTGCGTCCTCCCTTCCAAATACTTTAGATAAGGCAAGTTAGCCTCCCCACCGCTCCATCCAAAAACCCCTATCAGTGGGCAGGCTGGCTCATTCCAAAGAGCATCTCTCACCACATAGTGAAGGACCTAAATCATTGGAAACGCTTTGTGCAGTTCACAGTGCCCTGAATGCTCTTCTCAAGAGGATGAAACCGTGGAAAGGAGAGAGTTCTAGTAAGAGGGAGAGCATAGTCTTGTTGATTGAACACGGTCAGGTGTAGTTGCATGGTTTTTGCCATCTCCCATCCCTCTAGTATAGTCGTTTCGACCATTGCAGGTTTACTAATGGGTGAAGGAGGAAGAAAAGCAGCTATCTTATCACCCTTACCTATAAAACACCTCCATTCTGGAAAGACAACTGAGTTTGGATAGATGCTGGGGACAGCGTAGATTAAGACTTTGTATTCACGTTCCTGTTATAAGGTGAATGATTAGGTTAAATGCATACATGTTATTGTGCAAATCAGGAATACTAGAATACAGTCATTTAATGTTTCCAATTTCTTTATGTTCTGGTTTTTTCATATTTCAGTCGGTTTAACATTTAGCTTTATGTTGTCACATGGTTGTAAGTGTCAGTCAGCTGCATTTGAGCGAATACACCAGCCAGCCACTCATGCCGCCAACCATATAGTGCTTCACTGTCTCCTAGCAACTCACCAAATGCCTGCAGCTGGCTGTTACCTTTCTGTCAGACCCGCGATTTCTCCCGGTTGGAGTGAGGTGACTTTCATGTGTTATGTGTGTTTGAGCCTCCCTCTTCTTTCCTTTCCAATCCCCCTCTTGCTTTTCTCCGCCGCTGCTTTTGGGGTGTAACACGCATAAGCGGCCCTGCTGTCGAAAAGCATTGGTTCAGATTCCTGTTCACACTATCCCCGACGGCAATAGCTCTTTGAAACACAGAAGACATAAAAGAGTGGAATCGCAGGGAGTGATCAGTGGATGTGCTGTAACAAGAGAAAAATCTGAAGGTGCTGTAGGAAGAGAACACAAGAAGTTGAGAGAAAAAGACAGAAAAGGTACAGCATGAAAAGGAAACATAAGAATAGTATAAAACGAGATGTGAAATGTTTTGACAAGTGGAAGGAGAAGTGCAGATTAATGTAAAAAAAGAAAAAGAGAGAAACAGTAGCAACCTACTTGTCTGTTAATTTTGACAAAGAAATAGGTGTGGAACTGTAACTAAATCAACACATGCATTTTAACAGAGACTATTGAAAGACTTGCAGGAACATCAGACTGTTCCGTGGCAACGGACATTTTCAACACTTCATTCACACCAAAGAGCCACTTCAATAATTCATCACTCATTCTCTGCACAGTGCCTCTCCTCAGCTGGCTAATAGTTTTCAACACCCTTTAAACTCTTTCACAAACACAACCATGCTCTCTCTCTTTTAAACACACGCTTTTTGCATTTGAGTGGAATTGAGAGCACACAAAACTTCTTTGCTACTGCAAAAATACAAAAAGAAAAGGTTTGTTTTTTAGCATGGAGCTATTTTTAAACTTCTCATGCTGTATTGAACATATCAAAACTTGTCTGATGTAAGCCATTACCGGAAATGTGATGCACATTTTCTATGCTTGCATTGCAGGGACTGTTGGAGTGTAGTAGTGGCCCACTCTGAACCTATCATGACCCTTGATACGGCTACTCAGCAGCACACTGCCTACAGTCTGAAAGGGAGGCCTCTGAGGGAGTTCTGGCCTCACACTACTCACCACAGTTTAGGAGCGTGAGGTCATTGGTGGTTTTCTTGTGAGTGTGTATGTATGAAAATGTGTGGGCTTATATGTACATGTGGGATTTTTCATTGTGCCGGGGGGAATATGGGTTTGAAAAGGCTAATTTGGGTTTAAGGGCACTGGGCCTTTGCCAGGCGCACCGAAAAATCTCAGATGCCATTTGTTGTAGAACTGCCACAGCCTACATGCACACATGCTCAAACATGCAACCACCCGAACCCTTCCCCCACTCCTGGTCCTCGCTATTCCCAGTGAACAGTCATTCGATCAACAACGACTTGAGCTGTGAAACACTGTGACTGGTTGTCCCTGACGGAACTCTATAAACTTAACTTATTTACTGAACATGTCACACAGTGACAAAGTTTCTTTAAAAGTAATGAAATGTTCTCTGGGACAAGATAAACTTGTTGGGATGAAACCAAAAAAATGTTAACAAAAAATCTCATGAGCAGGTTTAAACTGACTCAAAATTGTGCTCTGTTTTCACAGTTTTAATCGATTGAGAGCCCGTCTTTAACTCTCCCCTCCCTTCTTTCTTTGTTGTTGAAACAGTTGCTCCTGATTAGGGTTCAGTCACAGGCCTTGAAAAGGATGGAGGCTCGGTGGAGGGGGCTACAGAGGCATCAGTGACACAAATAGCTTTTCACTCTTCTTCCCTCCTTTTCTCTCTTTCCCTCTTAGTTAGACCCTGCCATTTCCACCCCTCTCCATCTGCAGTCTGACCTCTGCTATTCTTCACTATGATTCCTGTGTGTTCAAAGGCGGCAGGATGTCAGTAATTGGAAGGGATGTGATGGAGTTAGGGGGGGCGGTGGTCTCCTAGGGGCTGGTGGGCCCCCAACGCTGGAGAGGTCAGAAAGAACCTCTCTCTCACTGACATGTAGGCTTTGGATGGCAGCATCCAGACACAACAGGCCTGAGGCAGCATGCTCAGCAGCAGTTCTGTCAGGAGAGGAGTGTAAAAGCAAGGGAAGGATATACAGCAGCACTCAACCTCTTTATGGCTCCTGTTCTCTACCGTCTGGGACACAAACGGCGGCAGCTCCATGAATGGCTCAGATTGCCAATTCAAATTATCTTTAAAGGTGTTTTGTTGCCCCTGAGCTGAGAACTAATGCTCTATTCTTACATGCTTTTCAGCACTAATCTGCCTTCTACCTGCTCGCCTTGTGGGCCGTGGCTGTGCCTCTAATCAGCTGCGATCAAATTGCTGGGCTACAGGGAGCATTCCCACTCGTCTTCCATGCAGACATTACAGAGTGATTAGCACACCTCTTTACACAGGCTTAGACCACAGAACCAAGGAAAGAGGGGACTTTAACCGCATCATCTTTAAATAAAGATGTCTGGATTGCATCAACATTAACAAGACTTCACCAACCACCGTCTGAGACCACGCCACACCCTGGTTCAGTCATACAAACGCGCTGACAGGCATGCAGATGCTCACATACACACACACACACACACACACAAACACCTTCAATGTTACATGTGTTTCCGAGGAATAAAAAGTTAGCGTGTATGAAGTGACATTAATTACACATTATACAAGCATACAGCGTCAGTCTTTGCCAATGTCATATGCCATCTCCAGTAGTCTATTTTATTTGAGGGCTGTCCCGGTGGAGTTCAAGGCTGGTTTGGGGAAACACCCAGATGACACATTAGCCCTGGCCTGCCATGACACAGAGTCGCCACTGCTCTCCCAACACATTACCTGGGGCTTTTCCTGTGCCATTTGGGATTACCACTGGAACACATTAGCACCAAACTATCCACCCTCTGTCCTCCAAATAATACTCCCACCCCACCCAAAGATCTGGCATTTTTAAGAGGATGTGGCAATGTGTAACAAGGCTGATGCCGGCCAGTGTTACCATCATGTCAACCTTATGGGGCTTTGTCTGCCTGTCTTGCCTTAGGGTGTACCATGTGTGGAACCCCTTCCAGAGGGGGTGATGGCCTCCTGCTGGGCTCACAGCTCAGCCCCATCCAATGAGGAAACCCCTCCCTATTTCGTATGCCTCGAAAATTCACCCAAATTGGAGTGACTCCTCCTTTCTGTCTGTCTCCTCAAACCTCACTGAGTTTGAGGTCATGGATAACACGGAGAAATAGCATTTTCACGATTTTCATGCACTAACAGATATTGCTTGTCAGTTTGAAATGTATATATTGAAATTTAGTTGAGTATTATATATACTTATGTTCAAATATTTGATATACATATTGATATAGATGTAGAGTCTCTGCAATTGCCCCCAGCATGCAGGGGACCAGTATGCCTCATGAACTGTGTCTCACAAAAGTGTTTCAACAGTCACATTGGCTACATCAGTGGCAGACAAAAATTGATAACAATTGAGGAAAATAAATGGCTGGAGAAGTACTTCCAACTCATGGTTGATGTTTTCTTGGATGTTTTCCAAGAGATGTCCCTAATTTGAATCTATAGCCCTTTTCATATTTTTTTTTTATTATTGCAGCAAAGAAAACTCAAGCTATTGCTTATCTTAACTCATTCACAGAGTCACTGTTATACTTGGTGCATGGTGGAATCAAGATGACACAATATCCTCAGCATCAGTGTCCCACTATGCTGGGTTTCCATTTCATATGTAAAGTGATTCAGCTCTGTGACACCAGCTGTCTTCCACTTTGTGTTTAAACCTTACGTACAGTGCCACAGTTTGCTTTGAAAATGCTGTTTGAAAGGGCCTTCTACATGTGTCTGTATTTTTAAGGCTGACTTTTACCATTCCTCTTAACTTATACAGAGCAGGCACACTAGTGGAAACTCAAGGATCATGCTGATTGCATCTGCAAAGGAGTGTGAAGACATAAAATATGAGGGAAGGCTGTCTTCTTTTGTTCCTTTTACACACAGGTGATTCAAGGTGTTCCAGCTGTGACTTAAGCTGCCCGATTTGCAAGTCACTGAGCTCACCAACAAACACCCTTGATCAAGGCAAAGTAGGGAGTGATCAGCAGTTACGAGTTGGCAGTCAATCGTTATGGTAGATGGGTAATTTCCCATGTCATTTCTTGGATGTGCTTATGTAAGGTCTATTCAAAGATGCATCAAAGACAACTTGTGAATTGCCATTACCACTAGAATTGCACAAAACCTAAATACAACAAAGAAAAATCTGAAATGGACACACCTAGCAGCTGACAAGTGCCAATTCATCTTCAACAGCAGACAGATATAAAGTAAGCTAATTATCTGGGGCAGTCTGAACTACAGCAAAAGAGAAAGCAAGATATGGGGTAATGTTACTTGCAGGGAAACCCACAAGGAAAGAGGGGATACACTGTAATTTCAATTCAGAGACAACAACAAAGTAGTATTTGTTTGTTTTTATTGTTTTAAACAACTTTTTTTCAAAGTGGCAAAATCTATTTAACAAAAATGAATCCCAAAATAATTGATGGCAATAATAATGTGGGCAATACTATGTTAACCCATTATTCAGCAGCAATATCTTTTAGGTAGTCATTTTCCAGATGACTCTATCACTCTCTTGCATCTTTGTATCTCCAAATATGGTGTTGTACGTTATCGCCAAACAACTCCAAAGTTTTCAGTGGTCCTTTGGACATTGCTTCAGAACATTTGACAAGTTGCAGTTTTGCAAACCTCAGTTGTACTTCCAAATTAATTGTAGACAGAAGATGCTTTCTCCTGAGATGTATCTCTTGGCTTACTATTGAATTATTCTCAGGGCTGCACAGTTAGACCTTGGGGTATATTTGTTGGGACCTAGACTGCTGGGAAGGTTATTAACTTTCTGCAAAACAGTCTTTCTAACTGGTATGAAGACATCCAAATTGTTTGAAAATTGTTTTATAACCCTTTCAAAAGCATTGATAACATTCTTCCCTCTTGGTATTGTATCAACACACACAGGCACACAGGCACAAGGCTTTGGACCAGCAAAACATCGACTTTGATAGACATTTTCACTCTGCTGATGATTGGTTCTTCAAGGGCTGATGATTAGCAGGAGCACCTGGCTGCAACTACCCTCTTGAATCCCATGGAAGCAGTAAGGATGTGGCTAAAAAACCTGGATGATGTTATGGATCAGCTAAACAAATCCTCCTGTTATCTTGATATTTTACCCACAGCTTTCTTCAATAAAGTTTTACCCTTCATGGCATAGGATTTGATTCAAATAATAAACTCATACCTTTTGTCAGGTGTTTTCAGACCTTGAAGACACCAGTCATCAAACCATTGTTGAAAAAGAACAATCTGGACAAGTTGCTTTAAAAAAATGACAGACACATCTCAAATCTTCCATTTATCAGTAAGGTTATTGAAAAGCTGTGTTTCAACAGTTAAATACCTTCTTAACTCTAACCAACTGCTTTGACATCTTGCAGTCTGGTTTTCGTGCTCACCACAGCACTGAGACTGCCTTTGTCAAGGTGTTTAATGACATCCACATAAATACACACTATGGAAGAATCACAGTGCTGGTATTATTGGACCTTAGTGCAGCATTTGACACCGTTGACTATAATATATTGCTAGAGCGATTGGAGAATTGGGTCTTTACTGTCTGAAACAGTACTTGACTGGTTTTAGTCTTACTTAAAGGACAAGGACTACTTTGTGTCAATAGATAACTTTACATCAGAATCAACAGAAATTCCATGTGGAGTCCAGCAAGGTTCTATCCTGGGACCCCTCCTTTTTAACATCTACATGTTTCCACTGGCTCAAATAATAATAAACAACAAGATAAGTTGCCATAACATCGCAGATGACACACAGCTTTACATTACAATGTAACCAGGAGACAATGAGCCCCCACAACCGTTGAGTAGATGCATGGAACAAATCAATAGCCCCTTTTACATTGGCGAATACCCCACGTTTAATGTGTGGATCTAGTGCGTTGTGTGCCCCTTTTACATTGACCAACCCAGGGTGGTGTGTTGAGCTGCCCCGCAAATAACTCGCCTAAGAGGGTAGTCTTAACCTTGGGTCAGGTCTAATGTCAACAGAACTAACGTGGGGTGGCGGGTCATGGGAGGGGTCTGTTGATCACGTAACCTGAGTACAACCCACTAGGGAAGTTTTTATTTATTAGGGCCCGAGCACTTAAGGCCCTGACACACCAACCCGACGTTGCCCACTCTCTGCCGACTGCTGTGTCGGCTCGCGTCGCCTGTGTCGGGCTGTGTCGGGCTGTGTCGGGCTGTGTCGGCTCTTTGAACAAACTGCAAAGACGACACCCGACGGCCTGACTAGCACGTACGTTCTGCGCATGCGTGAGAGGTAATTCCCCTCCATACCAGCAGGCAGCGGTAGTCTGTATTCACTCAAAAACAAGGGAAAACCGGAAGCTCTGGGAAGCGCTTTTTTTTTTCAAAGCTTTATTGAGAAAACACAAATTCAATACAACAGCGAAGTCTCTTCAGTGGCGGCCAAATGCTGCACTAAAAGTTAGGTCTTTAATAGTATGTTAGGTTTTTGTTAGTTGTCTTAGCGTGCTTGCTAGGTAAATAAAAGTGATTTAAGTGTTATGACAACGTTATATATCGGGACTTTGTTGTATTTTCATGAAATAACTACTTTTCATTGCTGTGTTTTGATAGAGAAGTTGTCCGGGAGCTGAAATAGGAGCTGCAGAGAGGAGACGACTCGACAGAGAGGAGACAGACAGGAGAAGAACTTTATTAATAATAAAATGAAATTCAATAGACTGATATGTTCATTTTAATACATTTATTAAAATTGTGAAAGCTTTGATGTGAAAGCTTTGATGTTTTTTTTTACAACTCGAGTACTGGATATATATATATATATATATATATATATATATATATATATATATATATATATATATATATAATATATATAATTATGTAACAATTGTAGCTTTGTTTTGTCTGTAGTTTGTAGTTTTGTCTGAATATAAAGTGAAGCTTCATGTTTTCTTTTTTTACTAGATAGATGAATAAAGTTCTATCTATCTAGTAAAAACATGAAGCTTCACTTTATATTCAGACAAACTAATGTGGCAGCTCCAACTGTTAGATTTCATCTATTAAACCAATATTTATATTGGTTTATTTCTTAACAGGCGTTATTTGGATAAAATGAGCCCAGGCTGGGGATCCGAATTCTGATACAGCCTGTGTGTCCTCTTCTAATATAATACATCCATGGTCCTCTTATCCTTCGCCGTTTGTTTACTTTCGTCACTTCCGTTTCTCTTCTCGTGCACTGATTCGCTACCTGAACAGCCTAACACAGTGAGCTATTCGACCGACCCGCCGACGCCGATTCAACATGTTGAATCGGCTGAAAAGGTCCCGACGGGCGCCCGACCTGTGGCGACATGCGGGACACACTGGGGAAACTAGCCCGACAGACGAGCACCGACGCTCACCCACGGCCCGACGGCCGATTTTACAGTGCGAAGGCCCTATTACAGTGGTCGGCAACTGGCGGCCCGCGGGCCAGAATTGGTCTGTCTCCAATAATATCTGGCCCGCCAGATGACATTGAAAATTTGATAAATATATATTTTTTTTTTATAATTTTTTTTTTTTTTTTTTTTTTTTTTTAAATTATTTACTATCACAAAAACGACAATTTCATAGAGAATTCAAAGCCTTTATTTAGAAAAGATAAAATAAAATAAAAGTAGGATCTTCATGATTCCGGACGCACACAATTCTGTATAGTTCCCTGTCACCTGTAGCATAGGGGGGCCTTTATTAGAGGTGCACACAAATATTCAGGAGTGACGTAGGCACAGACTCCCGCAAAACTCCTGAAGCTGTTGAAATGGTAAGACGATAACTTACCTTGAGTTTTGCTGTTGGTCTTTTAAATGGTAAAACGTCCATTATATGTGTAAAAATACGTCGGAAAATCCGCCTCATTTGCATATCCTCTCACTCGCTTCAGCAGACAGAGAGCTGCTGCTCCGTGTAAACGTACTACTGTTCATAGGTGCGTCATGGGTTTTTCATGTGTTTAATGTCGTTCTGTGTATTTTAAAGAAGGACTGCATTTGTTAGTAGCTTGACAGAAAATAATAATATTATTACCCAGTTAGTAATAAGCGGTTTCATAACACAGCCACAGAGTAGCGCTAAAGCAGTAATAACACACTAATAACAGTCCGTAGCAAATTCAAGTTACTTTATTTAAACTAATGACTTTCTTAAATTACTTTTTTGTACAAGATATAATAGTATAATAATACTAGTAGCCTATAGATATAGACATGTTTCGCCTGATTGATGTGATTTTCTGGCCCACCATTCAGTTGCTCCAAAAAAATTTGGCCCAAGGCCAAACTTACTTGCCGACCCCTGCCCTATTGTATCTGTAGGAATTTTATTTATTTTTTTCTTCTTTTTTTATTTTCCTTCTTCTGACAAAATGAGGGCCTTTTTGCCCCCCTAATAGCGCTTTTCCACTAGTACCTACTCAGCCCGACTCGCCTCGGTACGGCTCGTCACGCCTCGTCCCGGCTCCACCCGCTTTGTCCTCGTTTGTTTTTCCACAGCCAGGTGAGAAGTGGGCGGGTTGGGGTGAAGCTGCTGTGACGTTCTCGATTGCGCAACCCCTTTGTTCGTGTCGGCACTGATCAGAAAATCAGCTGGAGCCGCGAGCGGCTAAGAAGAAAACAGAGCTCCTGGTGGATCTGGTCGTTCCTTATCGCCCGTGTACATCCCTTTTTTAATTCTCTCGTCAGCCACCAGGTTTATGAACATCTGCACCTCAGAGTTGGATCACCAAACAGACGTTTGCGCTGTATAATAAAATCGCTGTTAGCCGCCAGTCGTTCTCGCGCTGACTCCCGCTTCCTGATTCAAACGTGCAAAGCGACGACGTGCATTACTTTTCTCAGTCGAAAGCGTTACCGTGGCGACGCTATTGCAGTCTGAATGGTTTGACATAGAGAGTCGTGGGTGGTGTCATCAGACTCGGTTTTGAGTCCTTGAACATAATTGGTGCAAATTAGCCCCGCCCCTTCATCTGATTGGTCGATATCTGATAGTTCCTACTTTCTGCCATAACTTTTAAATGGGTTGTGATAAAGACATGTGGGTGGTGTCATCGGACTGGGTATTTAGTACTTGACCTTCATTGGCCTGAATTAGCCCAGCCCCTTCTTCTGATTGGTCAATATTTGATAGTCCCTATTTTCTGGCATACATTTTGAATGGTTTGACATAGAGAGTGGTGGGTGGTGTCATCAGACTCGGTTTTGAGTACTTGGCCTTAATTGGTGCAAATTAGCCCCGCCCCTTCTTCTGATTGGTTGATATGTGATAGTTCTGATTTTCTGCAATAACTTTTGAATGGTTTGACATAAAGACTCGTGGGTGGCGTCATCGGACTCGGTTTTGAGTCCTTGAACATAATTCCTGAAAATTAGCCCCGCCCTATCATCTGATTGGTCGATATCTGATAGTTCTTACTTTCTGCCATAACTTTTGAATGGTTTGATATCGAGAGTCGTGGCTGGTGCCATCCGCTAAATGTCCAGGCCTGAAGACATCTACATGCAAGTCATACAAGCGCTTCCACTGCAGCACGCCTGAACGTGCACAAGGGTGCGAGGGCCCGTTCATCGCTGCTTGCAGCTTTAATTTATTATTCTTTTAGAAAATAAGGAAACAGCTTGTAGGGCTTATATTTGCAAGATGAGCAACTGGGGGGACAAAGAGATCTGCGAGTTACTCAGCCTCAGAGCGGAGGACACCATAAACCTGCATAGGCCTGGAACCACAAAGGATGGTCCATTGTTTGAACAAGTGGACATACAATGACAAACTGGGGCTTTCAGGTCCGAAGTGACAAATAACACACCTTGCATTTATATTACCAACATGCGTTAAACAAGGTTCATCATCCAGCGATATTAGCGGGATCGAATCTAAAAACACCAATTGAGTGGATCTGCCATCATTTTCTTCAATTGAACAAAAATAAAACTGAAGTCGTTTTTTTGTTTCGGGACCAAAAGAAGAGTGTTTAAGAGTCAGCACACAGCTTCAGGTATTACAGCTACAAAACACTGATAAGGCCCAAAATCTGGGTGTAGTCATGGACTCAGAGCTGAACCTTCAGGTACACATTAAAACAATTACAAAATCTGCCTTCTAGCACCAGAAGATCATCTCCAGGATCAAAGGACAAATGTCTCAGCAGGACCTTGAAAATCTCATCCATGCGTTTAACAAAACTTCGAATTGATTACTGCAACAGTGTCTTCATAGGTCTCCCTGAAAAGTCAATTAGACAGCTACAGCTAATCCAGAATACTGCTGTCCAAGTTCTCCCCAGAACTATTAAAGTGGATCACATCATTTCAGTTCTGAGATCTTCATACTGACTCCCTGTACCTCAGACAATAGACTTCAAAATACTTTATTTAGTTTATAAATCGTTGAATGATTTAGGATAAAAATACATCAAAGACTTGTTGCTGACATATCAACCATCCAGACCTCTCAGGTTTTCTGGTACAGGTAGCTGTGTCCCCAGAATCAAAACTAAACATGGAAAAACAGCATTCAGCTTGTATGTTCCACAGATCTGGAACAAACTTCCAGAAAACGTTAGGAATTCTGAAACAGTTCCTTTAAATCAAGGTTAAACATGAATTTGTTTACAGCTGCTTTTGACCGAATTGTTTAAAATAGTCTGAATTTAACTTTAAACAATGTTCATTTTTGTACTAAACTGTAACTCTCAAAAAAGAATCCTGCCACTGCACTGTAACTTTTTTCCCTCCTTTTCACTTTTCACATTTTTCATATGTATATGTATATAGTATATATCAGGGGTTCTTAACCTTTCTGACCTTGGGGCCCAATTTTTTCAGTACAGAGTGGCCCGGGGCCCATTAAATATTAAAATTGTATAGCAGGGGTATTCGACTAAAACTTTAAGAGGTCCATTTAGAGAAGATTTACTCAAGCATCATAACATCATAATATATATATATATATATATATATATATATATATATATATATATATATATATATATATATATATATATATATATATATATATATATATTAGTGTGTATATATTCAAGTAGCCTCATAGTTGTATCAACATCTGCATCTGACTGTTATATTAAAAAAAGTAGCCTACATTTCAAAAATATTTGCCACTTAACATGTTTAACTTGAATTACACATATTTTTTTCTCTTAAAAATCAAATTTATTTTATTTTATTTTTCAAATGCTATCTTATTTTATTTCTCTACCAGCAGTTTGAATTTCCCATTTTCTTTGTTAATTGTCTCAACACATTTTTATAATAAATGAATATAAACACATCTTAGCAATTGAACAGTTTTGCAGTTTGTCTTTCTTCCCCTTATAATCTTATGCCTCCACTTTCTGTCGTTCAGTGAGAGAACTGAGCTCTAATTTCTGCTGTCAGGACTTTAAATCTGGTCTGGATGGTGTCAGGTTCTCATACACATGAGAAGGTGCTCATATTTAGTTTTAATTATGTCCATTGTGGAGAAAGCTGCCTCACAGCTGTATCTGGAGTCAAACATGGGTATTTTAAGATTTTATTTATTTAAGATATTAAATTAATCAGTTGTCAGGACTCCACGTGTCGGGCTTCATCCGAGCCTGATCAACTGCGACGGGCACGAGCCCGCAGCCCTCCGCGCTGCAGCCCAGTCACTTTCCAATGCTTTTGCAACAGTCCAGTCCAGCAGACACTTCAGCCCACGCATCTTCAGCAGTAACGACGGAGCCCGCCGACCGAGCGGCAGCCGATCTCCGCGGCCGCGGGGACGCGTCGGCTCCCGCTCAGTCGGGCGGTTCCTCCGGCTCTCCGGCCCGCCTCTCCGGCCCACCTCCCCCGGGAGTCTCGTCTCCTTCTCGGCTGCGAGCCCCAGGTCTCCCCGTCCGCCCCAGGTGTCCCGCCCAGAGCCGCCGCCGGGCAATCACTGGCAAACCACGCCCCCCTTCCCCCTTCTCATTGTGGCTTCAATTACGTCCGCCTTAAGCCTGAATTATGGTTCTATCGATTGACGCAGTATCGACGCAGAGCCTATGCCGTAGAATCCCTGATCCTGGCGGATCTAAACGTACTCTGTGCAAAATAAATGATTTTTTCTGTAAATACACACCATTTCTCTTACTATTACATGTACAGCTAGCTCAGTGTCTTCTTCTCCTCATTTGGTCGGGAGTTGCTATGCAGTCCCGCGGCCCTCGCGGCCCACATGTACAAAACTGAATTCTTTTTGCGGCCCTCTAGAGGGCGCTCGCGGCCCAACGTTGGGCCGCGGCCCTATGGTTAAGAATCACTGGATAGTATATACAAATAAACTTGATGATGTAGAAGATCATGTCCTCTAGGCTGGGATTTAGTTCTGTCAGTGGCTATACAGGCTATACATGTCTTAGAGAGTTAATAGTGTGAAAAGAGAATTAGGTACAGTTTGAGTGCAGTAGTGATGGTTGGATCACAGTGTATTTCCACCTGTCAGTCTAGAAGGGAATCATACTTCCAGTTTATATGCTCCTCTTTTCTGGCCAATGTACAACAGAGGGTTTGAGGGACTTCAGCCAGAACATCGCCTGACTGTCAAGTTCTGCACTTACACTATAATGAACTGGCTCATGAAATCAGTCTGCAACCTCCTGTTCAAGCAATACCATCTATTCAATCTTGATTGTGCATCAGTGGACCAAAACATTCAAGTGAATCAGTCACAGTGCATCTGTGTGGCATCTCTCTTTGTCATCTTCATGAAGACTCAAGAGGAGAATGGTGTAGATGACCTGAGCATGGCAAAAGCAAAATAGTTTCACCTCCTATTTCACTTCCTGTGAAAGAGGAGGAGACAGACCCAGGGAATCCAGGATACCTGAGCTGGCAACTTGATCCCAAGAGAAAGAGAAAACCTCATCCCCGGGGAGAGTGGTTGGAGGAGGCCAAGTTATAAGCCAGGGTCCAGGTACAAGAACAACGTGCTGCTTAGACAGTAGGATGAGGTTTCACTTCAATGGGATTACCTAGTGAGTCGGGTTAGTGGTTGATACAGATGTACAGTGCACTCTATCTCATTAGCTGAACAGCCAGATATCTCTGTATGGGTGAAATCAGTGGCAAGCCACCTAAAGTGACGTTTAATTTTGTTTTACAGTAATACAAAATGCATTACTGTGTGTTTTTCATTCATCCACACACGCATACAGTGCTTCGTTATTTATACATGCACTGTATATGCAGTATGAAACACTTTCTCTTCACCATCATACAACCTTAAGCATATCTGGTTCATTGTTTCCCTTATGAACGCACAGCACACAAACGTGTGGATCAAACTTTCAGATTGGTGACAACAACTCCACATGCTTCTTCAGTGATTGTCCAAAATGTGTCCACTCATTTTAATTTAAACAAAAAAAAAAGAGCTTCTGGGGCCACACAGCAGGCTGGTATTCAATGACTGCATTTTTCTTTGTTATCTCTCCTTGGCTCTAAAGCAGCCAGAGAAGTGGAAGGAGTGTGAGGTATTTCCAGGGTCTGACTGTGTGTAAGTTTGTGTGTGGTGAGGGGGGTTCAGGAGGGTGGTCAGCTAGTGCCCACCGAAAGCCCTGCACCAGCATGATGCCTCCTAAGACATATAAAAGAAGCCTTGTCTAACACTCTACCTTCATTTACTTTCCACTTAAAGACATTGGGTTTCCACATCCTTTTCTCTAATTTCCTCTCCTATGGCTTCTCTCCCTCCCCTCAACCCACCAACATGCACAAAATCAGGACACACAAAGTGACTTAACTAAACTGGCAAAAGTGATAATTATATAAATCTTAATTAGTTTCCAGGGATTAAAATGTGTAGATTTAGTCGGTGAAGAAAACAGTACCAGCTTGAAACCATGATTATCTCTCTGCGTAGGTATAAAATTGGGGTTAATACCTGAGATGAAACAAACCGCTTAAAAGTCCCAAACCTCCCTGTGCCTGCCAGGGGATTCTGGCAGCATCACAATGACAGGGATTGAAATACAGTTCTATCAGACAGAAAACACAGAATTTTTGCAATTCATTCAAAAGACGTGTCTCATTTTACCAGGCTTTATGGGGCAAAGTACATCCTGTAAATAAAAAATGATAAATTGAATGTGCAGGCGCCTCTTGTAAGAGGAAAATAAAATCTGTGTTCATTGATACATAGGGTTTTTTTTTCCTTTTCAGTTGTCTTCAGTTTTCCTACCTTTCTGTCTCTTTAACTCCCTCTCTCTGCCCGACCCCCTTTCCCCTCTTACTCCTCCCCTCTGGGTTAAAGCTGGTAATGTACACAGCAGTATTGAGAGTGTGTGTGCTTAGAGCAGGATTCAGATATTAGGTGGCTCATTTGGTTAACTCATTGACTGCTATCAGATTTCAGGTCAATGACCTTAATGACCAGACAGCAGCACAGAGCAGGTATAGAAAGTGGAGAAATGAACACAAGTATGGACAGTGTGTTGGCTCACTAAATTGATGCTTCGACATGGGGGTGGACAGATGGAAGGATAACTCTGATGGAGTGTACTTGAATTTCACTGCAACATATGTCAAAGGGCATGAATAAGGTGCAGAAGTGCAAAAGTAAGACGGCATAGAGTGAACGCAAGGAGACAAAAAACATTTTTATTAAGGCAGCTTCTTACAATATTTCTGACTGGCGCCATAAAATGTGACCATGAAATGTCACAAAAAAGTTTACAATTCAGGAGATTGTGACAGAAAACACTGTTACAAAACCGTGAACCTTAATCAGCCTTTGCTGTTCATGTGTGCCATCATCAGGCTTGATAATAAAGTGTTTTAGTGATAGTAAGTAGATTTATTATGTATTTGTTTATGAATATTAAAAAAACTCTTCATTTATATTTATTTTGAGATTTGTGTGTTATTTTATTTACTTAGTGTGGTGTCTTAAAGATGATTAGCACCTTTTGTCAACGTTTATGGAGATAAGTTGTTAATGTCATTAACGACATTAACATCTTTATCATATGATAAAGAAGGGACAGACATTAATAACTTACCTTTGCTTGCTGGTTCTCCAGGACTGTGACAACCATGTTTTTGGCACTCTGATGCTGATGAAAGGCACTGAATCATTCAGTAGCCAATGAGCTAGATTCAATTCAATTCAATTCAATTCAATTCAATTCAATTCAATTCAATTCAATTCAATTCAATTCAATTCAATTCAATTCAATTCAATTCAATTCAATTCAATTCAATTCAATTCAATTCAATTCAATTCATTTTTATTTATATAGCGTCTATTACAACAGAAGTTGTCTCTAGGGGCTTTCCAGAGACCCAGGACATGACTCCCAAGCAAAAAAGATCTCTGCTATGTCCCACCTCCTCGCTGTAGATAAACGCAGTGCTGATTTTACACTTGTTTCAGAATTTCAAAGGCAGAAAGAAAAAGCGCAACTGACAAAGATGATTCAAAAACAAATTACAGCTGTTGGCGAGATAAGAAAAGCGTAACTGACAAAGATTACAGCTCTCTCAGCTAAAGACTTTCAATTCAAACTTGATCAATCCCTGAAGGGAAATTAATTGTTGTGTCACTTGATTTTTTGGTTCTCAGATTTGGGGTTTTTATTCACTAATATATTTAAATTGATGCCTAATTCTAGGTCTACACTACCTGCCTGAAATAATCCATATCCAAGTTGTTCCATTGATGTAGTCCATGTTCAATTTTTTTTTCTGGATTATGTCACTAAAATGTCTGATCCTTCATCATGTGGCCAGGCGACACTAATAAGGATAGGTATATCACAATTTATGCGTCCTTTTGCCTATACGTAAGGGCTGGGTATTGTCATCATCAAGCTGTACAGCTGTTGTGCCCAGGTCTGCATGCGTGCTGAGAAATGTATCTCTCATCAAGAGAACACGCACAACTAACTGCTTAACAGTGTAATATTCTTTCAGAAGTGTATAAAATACAAAGACTTTGGAGTTATTAATAAGAATGAAGACATGTCTTCTTCATCAGTGTTTGTTTTTAGACAATTTCAGGCAGCTGGATGAGCGTTTTATGTTGGTGCAGCTTTTGTCTTTGCCATGCATGTTCCTGTGCAGGAAGCATTGCATTTCTTGGCATTTAATGTACAACATAGTAGCAAAAATCTATCGTCTTTTCCTTGATTTTTTCACACACAGCTTTTTAATTCAATTCAATTCAGCTTTATTTATATAGCCCCAAATCATGACATATGTCATAACAAGGAATTTCAAAAATACAGTTCAACTTATTCCAAAGTAGTTCTTATAAGATTTCTTCCTTTTTACGATGTCCTGGAGCTAATGGACACCAACAACTGATGATCTTTTCTATTCTGTTTGTATCCTACCTTAGTTCAATATGGTCTCACAAATATGGCATTTTGTTTTCCTGTTGATACTGTACATGCTGACAGGTATTGGTCCACAGGAATGCCAGTTCACGGCTGTTACATTTACATGAAAGTCTGATGTAAGACACTTGGCACATGTGAACGTCAAATCAGATCTTGAAACAAATCCAAACAGCATTCGAATTGTTCAATGTGGCTTGTCGTGTGAACATAGTGGAAATTACTTGCCATTTAAATTGCTTCTGTTCCACATAAAAGAAGACATGGGCAGCAGTAAAATGACAATACAAAACATGGCCGGCTGTCTGCTGGACGGAAAGCTCAATGTGCCGGTTACCCAAAGCCTGTGTAAGTACCTATAGTATAAATAAACTAATTCTCAGGACATAATCATGTTTAATCTGTATTAAAAAGCACTAAAAGCACTGGTGTTGACATCATACAGGTCAGGTAGAAATCTCTGTTTTAATAGCTTTAATTCTTAGAAAGGGGCAATAATCTAATCTTTTGCTGATTTTACCCACTTTTTTTCTTTTTGCATCCTCCACATAATCCCCCTTTGCTTCTCTCCCATTCCTTCGATCATTAGCATGTTGCTGATGGAGGCCAGTCATCCATTGAGCAACGCAGAAAGCTTTGGCTGGGGCTGCAGCGGGCCTGTCAGGGCAGGTCATTACGAAAACGACGGGTCGCGGAATACACAGACAAGGTTGATTGGTTTCCTGCAGCCGTCAGCAGAGCCCTGCAGCATCTCCTGACCCTCGAGCCCCATTTAACCTGCACACCCACATTCAAACACACATACCGCGTGCACCTGCAAAAGAAAACACACACAAAGACACACATTTGGAAACAGATAAAAAAAAATAAAAATAAAAGTCGCCATATAAACCCATACGCAAAGAATTCAAATGACTGACCAAAGGCTAAAGACTAGGAAAGAACACAGAGCCGCAGCAAAGAGATTACCTTGATCCTAATCCATACAAACCAACCTGTTGCCAGTTTTTAGATCTACTAGTAATAGTGTGCAGCTTGGCACTAATCCACACAGCCAACCTGCTGCGTCGACTCTCAAAACATGTCCAAGGTGGGGCCACGGAAGCACAGAAAAAAAAAGGAAAAAAAAAAGAACCCTGAAGTCAACTTCAGTTTCCTTGAAAGGTCATGTATGGGATTGAAGCTGGTTGTGTGCAGGGAAGGGCTCTGTCATGTGTGCATACATGGAATGCAACCCAGCGTTCATCTCTGTTGTCTGTTGTGCAGAGAATGTCAAACCCAGAGGCCCTGACACCCACCACCCATCGACCCCTTGGTTTACACCTCCCACCTCACCTGACCCCCCTCCCCCAAAAAATCTCTGGCCTACCTGATGAACAGAGCTTCCTGCCTGGGGCTTCTGTGCTCCAAATGAGTTCTATAATATTGTTATTTGAAATGTCAAAGGGCTATTAGCGTTGTGTGTGTTCAAAGCTGTTGTGCATCGCGTTTGGGGGACAGATCCTATTGTGTAGCTGCCACTGCTTCCCAGCCATCCCTCAGTGTAATCAAATGCATTAATGTGTAAAAATGTCATTTAGCACAACACTCCTTACTTCAGGCTGGTTAGTGGATGCTTGTAGACAGATAGGGTTTGATTGACAGTTCCCGGCTGTGGCCTGTCTGTGGGTGTGAATGCCATATATGACATTCCTCATGTTTACACAGAGCCAGCTGTATACTCCTGGAATACTTGTGCACTGATGGGAAAATAGATGAATAATATACTACTAAAAAAAAACAACAAAAAACAACAAAAATCAATAACACACAGACAATATCAGACTATTTTAAGTCATAGCACAAACTCTAGTATTAACCCAATATAATTGCTAATGGGAACTGTCTTAGGGGTGAAGTGGTGTTAACCTCTGATCAACCCTAGGCCCAACCACTTACGGGCTAGATGGAATTCATTACATTTCACCCATTTAATCATCAGTATCTGACTGACCAATTTCACACCCACGACAGTGACAAATACAAGGGAGGGGAGATAAAAGAAACAAGAAACATTTAAGCAGGCCATTATTTTTCAGCTGTAGATCTATTTTTTGCTCCAGTATTACTCATTTCAGTAACTGACGGGGCCTGCATCATGCAGGCCTGCATACTGGATATTTTGTTGTTTGTGTTAATGATCCAGTCAAAAGTGCTCACTGAACCCACAAACCAGCTAGCCCTCCAGCTTGCAGTCAGCCAGCTTTCCGAGCTGGGTGTGAGGGAGGGTATGTTTAACTCACTGGGGCTGCCACAGCGCAGCACAGTCGACCAGGCAGCAATTAAGATGTTAATAGATAGCTTCATAAGGACCACAAACTGGAGGGGGGGGGGGGGGGGGGGGCAAACCACAACAGATTTCCAAGACTTCTAATTAATACGGATGGCAATTAAAGTGAAATCCAGCCATTTCCAACAGTAGCAGTCTTTTCCCCTTGTTTCCTGCTCGTTTTTAACTTACCAAAAACACTGTTAAACATTGTTCTTTTAAGGTAAATTTCCAAGTGCACTTTGTTGTTGACAGTTTTGATAAATCACAGATGTCAAGCAATTGCGCTAAGTAGTAATGCGTCTCCTTTGAGTTTACGATCTGCTTGGGATATCATAGAGATTGTTTTTTGGCGGATATTCGTAACTTTGTGATTTTGTATGTGAGAGACAGAAGGTAAGGCTCAAACACCAACACAAGGGCAGGTGAATGATAGGAGCTCTAATTAACAGGGTGGTTGCTTCTTTGCTGAGCTGCTGGAGAGATGAGTCGTCAGGGATTCTGAGGTGCCATGCTCAGTGGGGAGGACTTGGAAAAAACAGCTTTAATTGGTGGCAGTTATTTATAGACAAAGCAGCTCTTCCAAGGTTATTGGGTTAAGTCTGTTAAGTTCTCTGTGGGGACCATCATGTTTAGTAGCAACAAACAGAATACAGCCAAAACCAACAACAAAAAAGTTCCTCATCTTCCTGTCTCTTAGGTATCATGCAACCATACAATGAAAATCCAGTGAAACACTCTTGATGCAGAATTGTATTTTCCCATAGACTTGAATATGATTTTGACATCCGTTGCTCTCCAAAGGAAGGGTCTGTGCAAGACAGAGAATAACTGTGAGAAGGAGCAAGAAAATGAAAGAGGGATGGAGTGACATAGATGGGGAGATAAGGTTGGGAGGTTGCTTCTGGGCTGAATTCCCCCATTGGAGGTGTTTTCATCTGCTGGTCAATCCTCCCGGGGGTTCCTGCTTCTCCATTTCATTAGTTTGTCAGCCTGAACGAAGGATTGTGCATTAGGCCTTTAATTTAGTGAATAGCCAGAGGCAGACTGTGCTGCTTGGTGCAACCCTCTGCTCCAACAGGCTGGAATCTACCTATGATCAGCTTAGCTCAACTCAAGGCGGACACACAAATACATGTCCACTGAGTAAGAGAAGGAGAAAACATGCAAGGTCAATTCATACTTCGTGTTTATACAGTATTTGCCTGAACCAGTTAAAATCAACACACTGCTGCAGCTGTAAAATTCAATTCAATTCTATTAATCCTCAAAGGAAGATTTTAAGAAGAAGAAGAAGAAGAAGAAGAAGAAGAAGAAGAAGAAGAAGAAGAAGAAGAAGAAGAAGAAGAAGAAGAAGAAGAAGAAGAAGAAGAAGAAGAAGAAGAAGAAGAAGAAGAAGAAGAAGAAGAAGAAGAAGAAGAAGAAAAAGGAGGATGATTTGGAGCCAAAGAGATACGATTACAGGCCACCACAGAACTTCGACACTATACACCTAAAAACTACCTACCAGGCCAGAAATTTAGGTGTAGTAATGGACTCAGATCTAAATTTGGAAAAACACATTAAGGCCATAACAAAGGCCATAACAAAGTCACCCTCCTATCTCCTTAATGCCATGTCCAATTAACTTCAAACTTTGTAAAGATGTTGTTTACTCTGATATAAAAAAATATGTCGATTTGAGCAATGTATGTGCAACAGGCGATTTATAATGAATTTTTTGAGTTCAATACATTGGATCGGAAAGCTGTTTTCATCCACGGGCCGCATGCGCGCACCCCCACGGGAGCGCGCAGCAGCAGCTTAAGTTTATTTTGGTAATTCAGGGTTCATTATTTTATAAATATATTCTTTATATTCTGTAAATCAGGGACTATAATGACACTAGTCAGTTTATCTGTAGTTGTTAATATGTTTTAGATTGGGCGGAGTGACACAGCACTAGGTGCTGTGTTGATGCTCTAAAATCCTACGCTGTTGAGCGGACATTAAAGTACACTGGAGCTCAGGAGAAGTTGCCCGCGCGTGTTTATCCTACTCACGACCCGAAAAAGGTTTAATTTATTAAGGTAAGGCTTAACTCTACACCAGCCTTACATTAGTAAAAGTTCAGAGCTCAAAACGAGACCACAAAATGGGACTAGTTTCTTCTGAGCGGAGTAAGATTTTGGTCAGAGCTACCGGGGGCAGAGCCGGGTGAAATAAACCAATACTGATTTTGAGACCACCATATTTCACAGCCACTTTGGAATTATTTTATTTTATTATATTATTAGGGCCCGAGCACTTACAGTGCGAAGGCCCTATTGTATCTGTAGGAATTCTTTCTTTCTTTCTTTTTTTTATTTTTATTCTTCTGACGAAAGGAGGGCCTTTTTGCCCCCCTAAACGTGCCCAAAAAGTCACCAAATTTTGCACACAAGCCAGGCCTGGCGAAAAATTTGATATTTAATGGTTTGTATTAATGGGCGTGGCAAAATGGCTCAACAGCACCCCCTTGAAAACCCCTTGTGCCTCAAGCCCCACAATACGGTTTGACGTACATGCACGAAAATCGGTACACACCGCAATTTCAACTCTCCAATTAGCAAAATACTGGATACCTTCCCCTGCCTCATCATCATCTGGGCTTGCCTCGACGCAGGGCCCCGTGGCTGCTGGAGACCCGGTCGGATCAGTGATTTTTGTAACAAATTTATCAAACGAGCCTTTCAAAGAGGCATTAAACTCTTCCATTTTCTTTTGTTTTTTTCTTTTTTCAGATTTCCTAAATCTGTCGTTCTCTCGACAGTGTGTGACAGTCAGTACTTGCACATGCAGCGATTCAAGCTGGTTGGAGATCATTTGCACACATCGTACTGACTTTTAAACTGCATGTGAACACCTTAAGTCAGTCAAGTCAATCTGATCAGACCGGATTCATCAACCCGCTTGCAGCACCTAGATAAGCCAGTCGCAAGCCAGTCGCAACCGCCTTGTTAATGCCATGTGTACGGGGACATGGATATTACAGTCTGCGCATGCTCGAGATTTCCCCCCGGGTGGGGTTTTCCCCCGGGGGAGGGGATTCACCCAGAAGTGAAAGGAGACGACGCACCGTGTCGTTTGACTGCTTCAGGGGTGTCGTCAAAATATTTCCTATTCTGACATTTCTATATAAATACTGTATTTTCGCGACCATACGGGCGCCGTGTGGAAAGGCACACCCTCAGTCTTGTGTCATTTCTGTATTTAAAACATACACGGCGCACCGACCGAAACGGCACACACACAAGAACACACACACACGCACACAAGTGTGCGTATTTAAAAATACAGCGGGAGCAAAACTTTGTTTGATTGTAGGCTACTTTATTTCAGTTTTTACATTAATCAAACCCATTAAGTCTCATCCTCTGTTTCTGCATTAAAGAGCTCCGCTAAATCAGCAGTGAAGTCTCATCCTCTGTTTCTGCATTAAAGAGCTCCGCTAAATCAGCAGTGCCAGTGCGCTGCCTTCCACTCCTGGAGAAACTGTTCTCCCTCTCAGTCATCCGTCGCTCACACGCCGCCTGCAGCCTTAAGGCTGATTTATGGTTCTGCGTTAACCAACGCAGAGATTACGCCGTAGGTTATGCAGCGACGCACACGTACGGTGCGCTTCGCCGCGTACGTTACGGCGTAAGCTCTGCGTCGATTTAACGCAGAACCATAAATCAGGCTTCACTTTTCCAGCCGGCTGGAAAAGTCTCTTTAGGCAGTCTTTTCTTTTAAAAGTCACCATAGTTTCTGTCCATCAGCGTGGCAACCAAGCACAACAGTGAACGATGACTTCTACTCTGGAGCAGTTAACGTGTTCAAGTTATTGCTACAAAATAAACAGGACTTATGCATTTACAGTCAGAGCGATGCAGTGCGGTTTTTAATTATATTTTACTCTGGGGTGTCGTGAGATTTTATTCACTTTTGAAAGGTGTCATGACTGAAAAAAGGTTGAGAAAGGCTGTTTTAGACAGATTATTAATAGGAAAGCAGTTAGAATGCACTTTTTCCTTTCCTTGTTGTTGTTAAGCGGAGGTCAACCGGAAGTGGCTCTTTGTTGAAATGGTTACCATGGTTACCTCGGGTACAGCGCCACCTAGCGTCACGGAGTCAGCCATGCTCTGGTTACAGTGGTTTATTCAATCTGATTCAGTCTGATCTCAGAACAGCATGTGTGATCAGACAAGTTGATTCAATCTTCTGCATGTCATTATCTGATCAGATCTCCAACCATGTTGAATCGCTGCATGTGTACGTACTGAGTTTGTTCCACACTCCACCCGTCTGGATCAGAGCAGCTTGTCTCAATGCGCTTGGTCTGACGCAGTTGTATTGAACAACAGACACGCGCATCATTGCACATATATTTATTGATATGCAAAGACTAGTACACATTTAGGTCTGTAATGGAACGTGACTCTTGATATTTATAAGAGAAAAAAGGAAAACATTTTGAAAAAAAAAAAAAAAAAAATTGAAAAAAAAAAAAAAAAAACGGCCCATAGCGCGAGGCCCCGTGCGGTCGCATGGTTCGCACACCCCTTGCAGCGGCCCTGTGCGTATGTATGCGTATATATATGTATGTATACTAAATATAGTAATAATGCACATATATATATATGCCTTAGGTTTTTACCGGCATGGTATCAACCAATAATATGTGTGCAGACAAAAAAAAAAAAAAATGTGTCCCTCTGTCTGGGTCTCTCCACCGCGCTGGTCCCGTCTATCCACCGCGCTGGTTCCGTCTCTCCACAGCGCTGGTCCCGTCTCTCCACCGCGCTGGTCCCGTCTATCCACCGCGCGGGTCCCTGTTAACTCCACCGTGTGATTCACCGGGATGTGGAACGTGGGCGGCACCTCGTCCATGTTGGTGATGTGTCTGGGCTGGATGCGTTTGTCGGTGATGTGTCGGCTGCAGAATGAATGGAAGCTCTCCATCTTTTCCATATAATCCGCCGGGCGCTGCTGCTGCGCTGGCACCGTTTCATGAAGCGAAAGCACCAAGACGGACCTCCATGAAAATGTTCAATTTCCATTTCTTCCGCCAGCGCTACTGCTTTCAGTCTGAGGAGGGTCTCATTCACGTCCGCAACTCACAGGTGCTTCATACGCCCCGTTCTCCCTTTACCGTTCTCATGGTGGCCGTCCGCTTTACATTACCGTAATACAGGTAATAGATACGGCGCACTGTTTCATTGGGTGCGCAGCACATTTTTAAAAAGAAAAAATAATTTTATGTGCGCCTTATGGTCGCGAAAATACGGTATTACTTTTTAACTGCCTGTAACGTTAATTATCTGCACCATTTCACCTGCACTCTTGCTTCTCCTGGTCGCGAGGTCGCCTTTTAAAGTACCGTATCGGTCCGAATATAAGACAAATAAAAAAGACATGCTCGGATGCAAAAGAAACAATATTTACCTGTTTGAACAGCCAGGGAAAGCCAGGACGCTGACTTTAAATACAACAAATAGTGGAAAAACGCGGAAAATAATTCTCGAGATTCCGTCTTGTTCTTCTACTGGTGCACTGTCGTTGATACAGCACCCCCATAGCGGCGCGATGCTGTAACTGCAGTTAAAATAACATCCATCCAGTCCAACGCCTGCCAGAAAATAACAATTTTCATGACGTCGGAGTTTTGAGAGCTGGGGGCGGCACGAAATTAGGTGGAGGCGGCCGCCTCCTAATTTTGTATCCAGGGAAAACCCTGTACATGCACGACAATCAGTACACACCTGTATCATGTCGCAACCATATTTGATAGTTCCTACTTTCTGCCATAACTTTTGAATGGTTTAATATAAAGAGTCGTGGGTGGTGTCATCGGACTCGGTTTTGAGTCCTTGAGCATAATTGGCAAATTAGCCCCGCCCCTTTTTCTGATGATCTGTCAATATTTGATACTCCCTATTCTCTGCCATAACTTTTGAACGGGTTGTGATAAAGACATGTGGATGGTGTCATCGGATTCGGTATTGAGTACTTGACCTTCATTGGCCTGAAAAAGCCCAGCCCCTTCTTCTGATTGTTGAATATTTGATAGTCCCTTTTTTCTGCCATAACTTTTGAATGGTATGACATACAGAGTCGTGGGTGGTGTCATCGGACTCAGTTTTGACTCCTTCACCTTCATTGGCCTGAATTAGCCCTGCCCCTTCTTCTAATTGATCGATATTTGATAGATCCTATTTTCTGCCATAACTTGAATGGTTTGATATACAGAGTCATGGCTGGTGTCATCTGCTAAATGTCCAGGCCTGAAGACATCTACATGCAAGTCATACAAGCGCTTCCACTGCAGCACGCCTGAAAGTGCGGCAAGGGTGCGAGGGTCCGTTCATCGCTGATTGCAGCTTTAATTGTAACTGCATCTTTACAGGTCCACCTTAAAAGTCAGTTAGACAACTGCAGCTCATTCAGATCTCTGCTGCTCGAGTCCTCATGAAGACCAAAAAAGTGGATCACATCAGTCCAGCTTTGAGGTCTTTACTCTGGCTACCTGTCCGTTAGAGGATAGACTTTAAAGTTCTGATTCTGGTCTATAAAGTTCTGAAGGGTCTAGGACCAAAATACATCAGTGACCTCCTGACCCAGTACGAACCTTCCAGACTCCTCAGGTCATCTGGATACAGTTTTTAATTTTTTTTTGTCAGCTCCTAGTCTCCCAGTCATTATAAAGTTACACTGTAAAGAGTTATGGTGCTGTAAAATGTGGCCCTTGGATCAGCCATTGGGGTACTGTAGCAATCTTTGATAAAACTCAAAAACAATTTTAGAGTTTCTTCTTATTCTTTTGTTGTTGTAAAGTTTATCTGCAGTTTTTTTACCTAATGCTTGATACATTTTGGTTGAACAGTGTATCATGGGTGCATTGCTGGCATCAAATTCTAAGCTAGTAGACCTTACATACAAACTACCTGAAGAGTTGCAGAGCCAGGGCTCAATTCTCACACATTGAGCGTGAGACTCACCCATTTCAAAAAATTCACACACTCTCAAGCCACACACAGCATTTCTCACACTGAGAAACCGCACAGTAATTCCAACAGCCCATCTTACAAACAGGTCAAGGGTAGACTACTGCTGTGCTCTGAGTGCTCAGCTCAGAGCAGCTGTCTGGAGTTGCCAACCTATCAGCCAATCAGAAAAATATAATCTCTCAGCCAGTCTCAGCCATTTTTTGTTGCCAAGCAAGGTCTGAGTTTCAGCTTCAAGCGTTCAATGACGTAGTGGAGGTAACCTACGTTTAAACACACATGCTAAATGTGTTTTTTTCTTTGTTTAGCACAGAATGAGACCACTGCTGTTCAAGGGGCCCATTTGTTTTTTTTTTTTTTATTATTTTTATTTTTTTATTAGTATGATACATCACTAAGACAAATTATTTAATATAGCAGGAATATTGTCAAGAGACAACGGCCACTACAGTGTTTTCCTTTGTCATAAAATAAATAAAACAGTGTATTTCATATAGTCAAATCTGTTCTTTCTGAAGAAGCTGGGTCGATGGGACACTGGGCTGGAGACATTCCTCTGCGTGTGTACCCCCCCCCCCCCCCCCCCCCCCCAAAAACAAAAAAAAAAAAAAATATCTCGCTCCAAGCAAACTTGAAAACTTGACAGCAGCGGAGCAAAGAATAAATGTTTTGCATAGTGTAAAAGTGTATATTATGTCATGAGAAAAATGAATGTAATGATATTCAGCATCCTAAGAAGAGCTGGCCATTTGACAGAATACAATTTAGCTAAAAGTAAGTAAAAAAACAAGTCACAAAAAACAAGCATGAACATACCTGTATATGCACCCACTGGCGAGGACACAATTCTGAGATATAAAAAGCTATAGACAATTTTTTTCTCCTTCTCTATTGTTTTTCTTTATTGAGCAATACTCTTTCATGTTTTTGACTCATCACCCCCCCCCCCCCCCCCCAACTTTCAACTTACAAGCATCCCTTTCTCTTTCACCCTCACTGGTTAGCTCCACAGCTTCTCTCATGTTCTTTAGATGAGAAAGGCTTGAGGGGATGGAGTGGCTGTTGGTGGGGACAGGGGCCCTCCTTTTGTTTCCTGTTACAACATACATTTCATAGGGAGGCATGGCTTCTGACCCTGTTGAGCACACACTGCGCTGTGGCTGGGATCTCCAAGGGAAAGGCCCATCTGTGGCATCCATCAGAGCTGAGCCCTCCTGCTGAGGTACTGTCAGAAACTGCTTTGGGAGGTAGAAAGGGAGACTTTCTGGGGCATGTTGGAGAGGGAGTATTGTTGGGGGTGAGAGGTTGTTGGATTATGGGGATGAGGGGTAAAACAGATTTTAGGGTAAAAAGGTCCTCCTAAATTTGTAGCGGAGGTTTAGAGGAGGAACTGGAGCAGCTGAGTTCTGCTGTATTTGTAAATCTTCATTACTGAAGCAAACAGTATTGAAACACATACTCTTGATAAACATGAACTGCTACAGATATATAACTTTTAATCATAAGGTAATGGAAAATAAAATATTCAAAACATCTCAACCAAGCAACAGTGTTTACAGTCAGCTCCAATAGATCATTGTAGTACATCACATAATGTGTTTGGCCATCACTTGAGTGAATTCTTGGGCACACATAAGCTTTCACACTATTATATACATGGATACCGATGAATCAATCATTTGATTTTCTGAGGGCATGCCAGAGACAGAGATTTTCAAATACTGGGAGTTCAGGTGCAAGCTGCTGAGAGTGGAACTGAAAGACGCCAGATGTTCCCTTTTGCCATTCCTTTCTCTCTGAATCCTGTGTTGTTGCACATACCTGAGGCATTACAGAGGGAGAAAAGTGGATTGGTTTGAAGGTCAGTTTAAATAAAAATACTTGAGCAAGTATGACAGGCAGGGTGCGCTCTGTATAAATCCAGTGCACTCATGCCAGCACACTGAAACTGATTGATTGACTTGTAAGATGTCACGGACAGGCTGGCAGGCTGGGGAGGTAGGGAGAGGCAAAAGATATGGCTACAGCATTTCAGACACACACACAGATACACTCAAATATACACAACATATGTATAGATATACAGTATACGTATGTGTGTTGTTGTGTGTGTGTGTGAAATGCTGCACACACCAACACTCATGCATCCACACAAACAGTTGGCCAGCTCTGGCTTGGTTCTGGTCAGTTGCCCATGGCCATGGTAGGCACAGGAGTCAGCTGTCAGCCAGTGACGGATTGATACAGGCACTCCTCACCCTTCCGCGTCTGCCCCAACACTTTCAAACCCCTACCTCAATCCCTCAATCCCTCCAACCCGCCACCTCCTTCCTCCCCCTCTCCAGCAGTCAACCCATGTCTGGTGGGCACGTTTGAGAGGAGATGTATTGATGAGGGGTGCTGGAGTGGGAGTAAGCCACCATCTTGACTGAGGCCTGTATTAGAACATGTCCCCCATCACCCTCACTACACCACTCTTCTGGATCTCCTCTGGATCATAGATTATAGCCACATTTTCATCATCTAGCTCTACAGAGCTCCATTTATTTAGTACTTTTAGATTTGTGTACGCAGTTGTATAATGGGGTTTGCTGCTGTGTCAGACTTTTTTCATACCTGAGAAAGTCATCCTAATGATGTAATTTGAACTAAAATGGGAAATCAAAGATTTGCATTTGCTTACTTGCTAGTAAGAAGTGTAAGTAAAGAAAAAAGGGAGATTCTGGTGAAATGGTTGGATCTTTAATTTACAACTGTGTTGATTTTAATCATAACGTATTTTACGGCCCATTAGGCGCACTGCATTATAAAGCGCAATATCAATGAACAGGTCTATTTTCTGACATACGGCGCATTGGGTTATAAGGTGTATGATAAAACCTATATAAAGCAAAAAAAGGCCAAATACTATATTTAAAGTTATCACAACTGGTGTTCGGTACCTCCATTATCTGAACTCACAACACTTGTGGCAATTATTGATAGCTAATTTTAGTGTGAGCTAACAAACCTATCCAGGGAAAAAACTGCATTGCAACATAACAATTGCAATTAAATCAATTTAAGTAATGTAAATAAAGTTAAAAGCATTGCTGCTTTGATATACCACAGAACAAATGCAGACATTGTCGTTGATCTTTAGGATGCAAAGTTGGCATCTTAATCCAAAGCAGGCATTGAGGTCTGTCTTGTTTAGATTTAGGAAATGGAATAGCATAAACTCCACTGCACATATTCTTGGGAAACCTGGAATAAGTCTCACAAAAACCCCACAAGTACGATAAGTTTTAATTTGATTTTTCTTTTGGCATAAACTCAGTTAAACAGATTTCAAATTAAGGATGTTCTGGTGTTTTTCTATGAAGCTGAAAGCTACAGAAGTCAGAGCTCCAGTCCCTGTGGAACTGATTTTCAACAGCATTTTTGCTCTTCAGTGCTTGGGGGGGGGGTCTTACTGATTACTGATTACTGAGCCAACCATCTAACTTTCAGCTTGATACCGATGCAGAACTAAGACTGGTTGCAGTTCTTCAATTGACCAATAGAGGCTGGCTGCAAAAGCAAGTCAACTTTCATTGTCTCAAATGTGAAAATGTACAACTAAAGAGCAGAAATAAACATATTTACAGCCTGGCTCAAAAAAACAGTTTTTGTCCCCATTGTTTGATTTCACATCAGGGGACTTTATCTAAAGCAATTACTTTACTTCTAATATAAGACAAAACTTTTTGATTGACAGCTGGCTCTGGCAATGGCTATCCATTATTACTTTCTCATCATTAATCATAATGCTACAAAGCTAAGAGAAGTAATCAGCGGTTTATAACAACTCAATGTTGGCTAAACATAGCAGTCATTTTTGATTTTGCCACCAAAACAATATCTGAAGTGGAATAGTTCCCTGTAAACGTCCACCGACAGCTCTGCAGCTATTTTAGTGTTTAGTGTATCGGCTGATGGAGCTGGTAGCCACATCTACTTTGACTGGCATACATTCACCATGTTCCCTTTGGCTTGCCTGGCAACATGGCAGACTGCAGTGCAAAGAAAAAGAGGCTTTAAAATGACTCTTCAGAAACCTATCTATGGTCAATAGTGTCGGTTGAACTCATTTAACATTGAAAGAGCCAGAGATATGCAATATATAAATTACCAATTCTAATTCTAATAATTATTCTTGGCATTATCATGATACATTGTTTCATAGTGTATTATTATATTAAGTTATGAAATATCATGGGATGTTAAACTATAGTATTATTATATTGTTATATATTATAGTATGTTGATATCATTTTGTTATATGTTATAATATTATAAAAGTTATTAGGATTAGGATTAGGATATTACTATATTATTATGCTATTATAGTATTACATATATTTATATTATATCGTGCTATATTACATCACTCTATATTATAGTTATTTATTTGTTTATTTATTTATTTTCGAATGAATATTCTTAATCTATTTATCTACTTTCATTTTGTTATTTACACACACACACACACACACACACACACACACACACACACACACACACACACACACACACACACACACACACACACACACCGAGATACATATCATTGTAACTGATGTCGTCTTTTGTCGCTGTTTGTACTGTATGTTAATAAAATATAATTAAAAAAAGAAGGTTTACCAGTCAGTGTTGTTAATTTTTCATTCATTCAATAAGACTGACAGTGAAATTTTAACCTTAATTACTATCTTTTTTAATGCTATGGTATTATTGAAAATATCCAAGTTCAATAACGCGTGAGCGGTATAAGTGGAAGTTAATAGATGGATGGATATGGAAAGTATTTCTATGTTGATTTACTCAAGTTGATTTACTTGAGTTGGATCACTCATTTGGTCTACTGAACCCATTTAATATTCAATTGGAAGCAGTTTAAGGTTAATAAAATCTCAAAACATTTTTCAGGTGAAACATGGCCATGGTATTGACTACAGGCCCTGCTCGCCTTTTTTTCCCCATAACAAGTCCTTATATAGCCAATACGTCATCGAAGTGACATGCAAGATATGATTATAATAAAGGGGAAGGATTGATAATACAATTGTAAATTTCAAGCAATTCAAGCTTAAATATGACTAAAGACAAATGAGGAAGAGAATGGTGGTGAAAATGCAGACATTTTAAATGATACTGAAAAGAGAACAGGTGATTTGTCATGCTTGCATTCTTTGCATGCCAAGTGAATTAATTAAATGAACTAATCAAAGCCAAAATTAACTTTTGTTCTTAAAATTCTGCTTTGCTGCAAGATTGGTCATTTACAAAGTCTATCTGGTCAAACACAGTTCATTATTTTTCTTTGATGGGTTAGGCTACGTGTCATGCAACTGTAAAAAATTGTCATCGGCCTCAATTGTAAATTTTTAAAATAAATATGGTAACTGAGCAATCATTGTCTAGCAGCAGATATGCAATAATTATCCTCTCTACTACTCACCATTTTACAGTTATTACTAACACAGGGATATGATATTTGTTTGCCATTTCACTAATAAAACTCTGTTTTTGAACAATTAATTAGTTCAGACTAATGTGTTCACTTGTTTAGACTAAAGTCTACAGTTTGAGCAGGTGACCTTGGGTCTCAAAGGAAAAGGAATGAGGAAGGAACGGGAACCATATCCATGTCCCACAAACTTTTAGTGCGACTCTGGATAGCTGTTTATTCCAAGTCTGAGTGAAAGCATCTTTGGCAACAGAAACATTATTTGTCCAGATTATTTGCCTTAAACCTATGTCTTACATGGTTTTTGCAGGTGTGTATAATGTGGATGTAACTTCTTGCTTTGTTCTTTCCGTTAATGGGAACTTATGCAAACTTACCAACAACAACAATATCTGATATTTGGACCTGCTAACAGGTTGTGATCATTTCTTGCCTTTTTGTGACATGACCCCTTAATGTGTAGTCTGTATAGACACAGCTCTCTTTGCCCATATTTGTCTCACCGACCACCATCTCCCCACCTCCTTTTTCTCTCTGTCTCTTTCTCCCTGACCAGTGTGAAGTGTAATTGAAGGAGCAGTCTTCACATGGCCCACAGGCATGGAGGGGACATTGTGTGCGCTGTGGCGGCAAATTACTCTCCTTGCTCCTTCAAGCCAATACCTCACCTTCACTCCTCCTCTTCTCTTGATTCTCTGCTCGTCTTCCCACTTTATTAGTCAGTTTTATCTATCACCACCTTTTTTTCCCTTCATGCCTCATCTTTAGTGACAAACTCAACTTTTCAATTTACTTCTCTGGTCCTGTGACAAGTTCTGTTTATGTTGTTTCAAAGATGGTAATGCATGTCTACTTTATGAGTTGGAATACTGTCAAAAGTTTTAGAAAAATGGGCATTTCAGCTAAATTTACATCTAAGATGTGACTACAATTGTATCGAACCTTGGACCATGCAATTAATTCATGATTGGTTTGCAAGCGCTGTTAGCTTAGTCAACTACAAGATCGAAATTCTTGCTTAAAGAGGTACTTTGTGAAAATGTGTTAAAAAAAGCTGTACCTGAACAAGAATTAGGAGTGCATGAGCAACAAAACCGAGCGAAGGGTGAATGAGCACACACCCACTTGGGTTAGCGAAAGTGACAGAGCGTTTGTGATACAGGATGTGAGAAGTCTCAAGTATGAAGAGTGATTTGAGGAGCCTGTCTAGAGAGACACACAGAGAACAGGGGAGAGCAACGGAGAATGAGTGAGACAGTTAGACAGAGGAGAAAACCTGGGGGAAGGAAAAATAGGAAGAGGGGAGAGTGGTATTCGGGCCGAGACGAAGAAGCGCATGCTTCATTAAGTGAGGAAGTAATCCTGGCTAATTAAGGCTCTCCATGACAGCACTGTCAGGGATGACTGATCCTTCAAATGGCACCTCCCTCTCCTGACTGACAGCCCGACTGCTCTCACTGCTTTGAAGGTGAGAACTTTCTTACTTATTCCCTTAGCTTTTCTTCCATAGTCCCTTCTTATCCCCAATTCAAAGTGTTTTTCTTTGTTTTCGTATCTCATTATCATTTTTTGAGCAAGTGTGTGTGAATTTGTTGATTTGTGCATAAACTTTTCTACATGATGTGTTCATGTGCTGCCTGTGGATGCACGAGTGCATGTCATGTGTATGTGTAGTAAATGCTACAGTACCTGGGCATAATAGCGGAGGAAATCATTTGATTGAGGGCACGGTGCATTGATTGCTTGACTAATTAATCAGCTGCATCGACACCATGTGGATTCATGCTTATTGAGTGGAGGCTTGGCAGAGGGCCCTTTTTGAGCCCATAATGATTCGTTGGTCCATGGGGTCAACACCTCATCTGGCCTTTAACATAGCTACAGTCGTGCAAAACAACCCAGGGGCTTAGACAGAATATTTGCCCTTCCTAAAGGTTCATCATGTCCTTAAATTTAATCCCAAGTTAATGTAACACCAGTACTCTGACTCAAGCAACAGATATATGTTTGGTTGGGATCATACTTAAGTGGAGCCTGGTTAACTCTTATTTATTGGGCTCATTCTCACAGTGTGGTGCTGTCTCTTCTTGATCCATTGAGAGCACCATCTAGAACCTCTGCGACCACATGTATGTACTGACCTATGCCATGCACAGGGGAGCCATGTTGACAGTTAGTGTCCCCCTGAAGAAGAGCCCACATGAAACAGCAACCCGAGCTGAAACCAGAGAGAGCAGAGGCCATGGTATATGACCTAGCCGCCCAGACAGGGTTGCTCTGTTCCTCCTGCCATCAATCCTGGTCTGCCTCCCCTGCTCAGCTGGACACACACTAACTCAGTCTGGCCTTTCCTAAAACGGGGGACGACGACAACGGGCTCGTAAACATGCCTATAAAAGTCCTGTTTGTGTTGCGCCAGAGGCCCACTCTGTCCCAACCCCCAGGAGCTCACGTGAGCAAGCACCAAAGATGACAGACTATCTTGGGGCTATGGCAATCTTAGTGTCCAAACAGGTGTCTCTCAGGCTCTGTGTTGCACTTCTTGCATATATTGTATCATTGTTTCAGGTTTTGTGTATGCCCAAATATCTAATAAGTTTTAATGAAATTATTGAACTGTTTTGTGTAGTGTTTTAATATTCTTATTTAATTTTTTTATTAAGTGTACACAAAGACTCAGTGGTGGTCCAATATCAGTTGTATGTAAAGTAAATAATATATATCTGTGTCTGCAGTGTTACATTTTATGTGTATCCATGATTGCATGGCTTTTGGCACGTTTTCAGATGGTTAAGTGTATGAATCCAAGCTCTTAACTCCATGGGGATTTTTAATGGGTGGCTGCATTAACACAGTCAGGCTTTAATGGCCTTCTTGCATTTTTTTCCCTTTATAGTCCCAGTTACTCATGAAATAGATGATTTTAACAGCAAGAAGCCTCTATATCACATGCAGATTTGGAGATAAAAGTCAAATGGAGCTGAAGAGAACGGATATCAGTTTTATCTATATATTTTAAAAACTAATTTGACAGAGAGAGAGAATTCATGAAAACATATATGAACATGTCTGAGACCATCCCCAGACCCACTGCTGGATGCATGTAAAGGTTGTGTTGAGAGGACATTACAAGCATTGTTTCAGTAAAAATAAAAGCATAACATTTTTGGGTTACATTTGGATGTGATAAAGGTATAGTATCTCATTGTTTACATGGCAGTTGCAGGGCAGTTGGCTGCTTCTTGTCATGCTGTTGCTGCTGCAGCCAACTTGGGTGTGGGTGACTTTCTCTCATTCAATCTCATAAGCTCCTCTGTTCCCTAGGGTCGCTGGACTGGTGTTAAAACAGTAAGACCCAGGCAGTTAAACTTTAACTGCCTAGGTGCCATAAAGAAGAGTCGTGAATGCCAGCACTCTAAAGATAAAGCTAAATACTCTGTGATTACAGCATATGGTCAGTGGGCTGGAACTTAGAAGTGCAGACGAACACTGAGATGATTTTCACATTGTGACTGCACTACATAATTGAGCTTTTATTTTTTTCAGACAGCAACAGTACCCTTGTGATGGGATCAGTTGTTTAGGTGTGCCCACAAATATGTATTGTAATCTTAACTCCCGGTCAACATGCAACTTATACAAAATTCAAATTCTACTAGTGATTCCAATGATAATGCTCCAGAAAGATGGAATTAGCTCAACTTTGAGGGCACATAACCACATGATGCTTCTGTGGGTTCACATCCAATGTGTTTAAATATTCACATCTCCAGCATTTATATACATATATGTGTGTGTGTGTGTGTGTGTGTGTGTGTGTGTGTGTGTGTGTGTGTGTGTGTGTGTGTGTGTGTGTGTGTGTGTGTGTGTGTACGTGTGTGTGTGTGTGTGTGTACGTGTGTGTACGATTGTGTTTTAAAATCAGTGAGCACATAGGTCCATTTTTAACCACAGTCACAAGACGCCAGTATAGAGTTAGAACAGAGATGAGCTCTTGCTCTCAGAATAGTCCCATGGAAGCTGTGAGGCCTCATTCACTGACCCTGACCTGCATTCCAGCTGGCAGACACACAGTTGTTGGGTCAGACATGGTTCCTTTGCTGGTGAGGGACAAGCTGACAACTGCAGTCGGAACACCTCTGTAAGGGGAGAGCAAACACACGTAGTTTGACTCCAACCCCCTCCCAAACGTACTTTTTTTTCTGTCTCTCTTTTTCAGTCTTTCACTGCACCTGACTTGCTTCACATGAAGCATCAAGGATTCTGAGATCACACGTCTCCTCTTTTTCCACACTGCAGCTCCCTACCTTCTTACATTGCATCACATGAAGCCGGACCATAAAAATATCCCTCTATTGCTTTCATGATGCATGCTTAGAATAGCTTCCACTAGAAATAAAAAGACTTAAGTACACCAGGACAATTTTAAGTGTACGACGTCAGGGTCAGAGGAAGATGAAATGGGTACACTGGAGGGCGTTTTAGCCAACCTTATCACAGCAAACTGTTGCATCCTGTCAGTGTAAAGAAATTAATTGCAAAAGAAAAAAAAGATCTGTTCCTTAAAAAAAGAAATTATTAGGGCCTGAGCACTTAGTGCGAAGGCCCTATTGTATCTGTAGGAATTTTTCTTTCTTTCTTTCTTGTTTCTTTTTTATTTTTCTGATGAAAGGAGGGCCTTTTTGCCCCCCTAAACTTTAGGGGCCTAAAGTCACCAAATTTTGCACGCAAGCCAGGCCTGGCGAAAAATTTGATATTTAATGGTTTGCATTAATGGGCGTGGCAAAATGGCTCAACAGCGCCCCCTAGAAAACTTTGTGCCTCAAGCCCCACAATACGGTTTGACGTACAGGCACGAAAATCGCTACACACCTGTATCATGTTGCAACTTAAAGAAAAGTCTCTTGGCACCATGACTGAAACCGAACAGGAAGTCGGCCATTTTGAATTAATCGTGTAATTTTGGTGCAATTTATGCCATTCCTTCGGCAGCTAATACGGCCAGAACCGTAACGTGCACCCAGGTGTGTTATACATCAAAATGTGCGTCTCGATCCTGCGCCGACGCGCATTACTTTTCTCAGTCAAAAGCATTACCTTGGCGACGGTAGATGCCAAAAGCGCGCCCCCCCTTCATCTGATTGGTCCATATTATATAGTTCCCCAAAAGTCACCAAATTTTGCACGCAAGACAGGCCTGGCGATAAATTTGATATTTCATGGTTTGCATTAATGGCCGTGGCAAAATAGCTCAACAGCGCCCCCTAGAAAACGTCGTGCCTCAAGCCCCACAATATGGTTTGACGTACATGCACGAAAATCAGTACATACCTGTATCATATCGCAACTTAAAGAAAAGTCCCTTGGCGCCATGGCCCAAACCAAACAGGAAGTCGGCCATTTTGAATGAATCGTGTAATTTTTTCCGCAATTTATGCCATGTCTTCGGCCGTTAATACGGCCCAAACCGTGACATGCACCCAGGTGTGTTATACATCAAAATGTGCGTCTCGATCCTGCAACGACGCGCATTACTTTTCTCAGTCAAAAGCGTTACCGTAGCGAGGATAGATGCCAAAAAGCGCGCCCCCACTTCATCTGGTTGGTCCATATTTGATAGTTTCTACTTTCTGCCCTAACTTTTGAATGGTATGATATAAAGAATCCTGGGTGGTGTCATCGGACTCGGTTTTGAGTCCTTGAACATAATTGGTGCAAATCAGCCCTGCCCCTTCTTATGATTGCTCGATATGTGATAGTTCCGATTTTCTGCAATAACTTTTGAATGGTTTGACATAAAGACTCAAGGGGGGTGTCATCGGACTCAGTTTTGAGTCCTTGAACATAATTGCTGCAAATTAGCCCCGCCGCTTCATCTGATTGGTCGATATCTGATAGTTCCTACTTTCTGCCATAACTTTTGAATGGTTTGATATAGAGAGTCGTGGGTGGTGTCATCCGCTAAATGTCCAGGCCTGAAGACATCTACATGCAAGTCATACAAGCACTTCCACTGCAGCACGCCTGAACGTGCACAAGGGTGCGAGGGCCCGTTCATCGCTGCTTGCAGCTTTGATTTTTTTTGTTATTTCATAAAGCAAGACAGAGTAAGAAATGAAGGAGAAGCTTGGACTGATAAGTTAAAGTGTGCAGACAGATGAAATTGAAGCTGAATGTGTCATATATCAACTTTAACCACAACCAGTCATCGATAACATACAAATATAACACTTATTTAATGCAACGCATGTCATGTTTCAACATCACTTTTCTTCAGATTGACACAGTTATAATCACTCTGACCTGCATGTATCCCAGTCCAACCCTAATATTTCCCAGGATGGAAGTTAGTGGCTTGTCAAGGGCTTGTAGTAGCATTGCAGAATTCTCCATCCACAGTTTTCTGGCTTTTCTGGCAATTTGAACCGTCAACACCTCAACCTCCAGCCAGCTTCTTTGACCACCTGGCTACCACTGTAACACTGCAGTGCAAGTGTTGCACAGGCTCGTTTGGAGATTTTGTATATGGAGATTGAGCACTGCTCTGTGAGCCCGGTGGGATCGTGTGTATGGAGTGGGATAGACATGTTGTACGGACTCTGTCTTTTATTTTCAACACCCTACTCCCAAGTGGTGACAGCCCAGTGCTAAGTGCAGTAATAGCCAATTGATTTTGTTCTCTTTCTCTCTCTCTTTTTTTTTGTTGGTGGCTAGACATAAATCAAAGCGTCTGTCAAGACCTGAATGTAGTTGGGACGGTGTGTGTGTGTGTGTGTGTGTGTGTGTGTGTGTGTGTGTGTGTGTGTGTGTGTGTGTGTGTGTGTGTGTGTGTGTGTGTGTGTGTGTGTGTGTGTGTGTGTGTGTGTGTGTGTGTGTGTGTGTGTGTGTAATGAGGTGTTGAGGGTTCTGTTTGCACTGGGAGACTGTAAACAAATGATCAAGCCTCTGGTCTGGAGGCCACTGCTCTTATGACCCTCTGTCACAATCTAATTGGGATAGCAGCTGCATGTTTCAGCTAAAATCAACCCAGAGAACCCCCGTCCATTTTCACAACATCCCTTTAATGTTAGTTATACTTTAATGTAAATAGAAATATTTTTTTTGTAATTGAATTGGTAGATTTTTACCAGAGAAAATCCTAAATCATTCAATAAAAGAGCTCAGCATGTTTTTGTGTTTGTTAAATGTGCCTCTGTCATGTAAAATCTTGAACTTATTTAATCGGATCGATTTTCTAAGTAGCTGCAAATCGCTCGTCCCTCTCCTTCAAAGAATCAAGATGCAGGGAAAGAGTGGAATCAGAGAGAACACAGATGTGAGCAACATTGGAACCATGTTAATCCTTTTAATTCAATTATGGTAAATAGGGACAGAGCTTCCTTCTAAACAACACACAGTATGCAGGAGTTCAGCATGCAGTGGCAGGGGAAGCCTCTGATCTAGGCTGGCAACCCAGTGGGAGGCATGGTGGTCTCCTGGGATACCTCTCTGCTTCTAAGCTCCCTACTGGGGCTGTCCCCTGTGGGTCTCCCTCGAGCCCAGCACTGGCCTGTGGAACTGGTGGCTGGACAATATGCTAGAGACAATGGGCTTTGAACCACACACACACACACACACACACACACACACACACACACACACACACACACACACACACACACACACACACACACACACACACACACACACACACACACACACACAGAACGTGTCTCTGTGACCAGCTGTAGGCATTCCTTTGCAGACATGGTGGGGAGTAGGAGGTTAGATGGCGTGTAATGTGTCAGGCTCGAGTATTAAATGGGGATCTGTCAAAGAGATTTGGGGGCTGGCTAGCTTACTCTCCTTGAAATGGTTCTGCGGAGCACTGCGGAGCAGTAACCTGCTAACCTACACCAGTCTGACACTGGCACCTCCTCCACTATGAAAGAGAGTGTCTGTTCCTTAGGATGAACACAGGACAAAAAAGGGGGAGCAGAGGGGGCTGAGAAAGGGAGTATGTTTTTGGAACAGTTAGACAATCTGTTTGGATTAGGCCCACTGCCGAAGAGACGTGGAAATGATGGGCAGCCTGGACAAGAGGAGGAGAGGAAGAGGAGGGGGAGAGGAGAGGTGAAGGAGGGAGACAGATGGAGAGAAAAGGTGGCGGTGGAGGGGATGAGAGAAGGCAAGGGGGGGTGAGAAGAGGAGAAGGGTCGGAGACTGGAATCTCAGGATCTGAGGCTCTTTTGGCTTGATGGTTCCCAGATGTTGTAGGTCCCACTCACCCCTCCTTCTCTTCACTGTTTTTCTGCAGCAGTGAATACACAGGAGCCCAGTTAGCCAAGCGGGACAGATGGGTCAATGGTTGTTTGGAGATGGGCCTCCTGTGGACCAAGGGAAATGGGAGGTGAGAGACATCCTCTTCCCAACAGCCATAGGCCAGAGGGTGCAGATCTAGCTCTGTTTTCTTATCCTCTTACTGCCCATGGAAATTTCAAGAGGGTGAGGACTGCACACGACAGTGTGAGTCATTTTGTGTACCTGAACAACAAATGTTTGCATATTTTAGCATGCAGTAGTGTATTATAATAATCTCATATGTTTGTGTAGTGTGCAGTGAGCATTTCAACTGCAGACAACAACACTGCAGTAACAGACTGCAGACTATGTGCAGGTGCACGGTGACACTGTAGCCAGTGCTGAAGTTCAGGCACCGCTAGATTTACGGCCTCTGGCTGCAGGCAGTCGTGTTTCAGGATGACGGTGTGTTCTTGTGCACCTATCTGCTAAAACACTTACACTCCTGCTGCTCCACACTGCCTCTACTGCCTCAACCATCTGCAGCAACACAAAGTATTTTGGCTGTATATTAGCAAGTTGTTGACTGGCCACTAAAGCAGACATTTGTCAACATATTAGAAGGTGTCAACACATGAACGGGAGATCATTAGGCTCAGCCACCTCAGTTCACTGCCAGCTGCATTGGTTCACCTTTATTAACCCAAGAATTACAGGATGGGGAATCCATAAGCAGGTTATAATAATACTTTTTTGGTGGTTTGTGGTCAACTTTGAATAAATTAGCTGTCAGTTGATTGTAATTAGGCATTTAAAACCAACATCAACACAGTAGAAATGAAATGAGTCAGCGGGCTACCAACACGGTAACAGTTTTCCTTTCATCTGCTCAGCTCAGGGATGTACTGTGTGGTGAACTGGATATTTTCCAATGCTCTTATTCCAATTTCGAGAGCAAAGGCTGGGTGACTGAGAAACAATAAGCTCTCAAGTTTGAGAGGGCTTGAGGAGGCTGTTGTATTATACTTAATTGCGAACTGAAAAGTGTTCAAACAAATGCTTATATAAAATCTGAGAAGTTTCCAAATCCTTCTGGGTGCTTCTAAACCCAGAGCCACACGAAGGGAATATTTCACAGAAGCCCCGACTTAATTTGTGGTCATGGTTGCCAGATATGGAGAGAGACATTCTATCTCCCCTTGAGAAGGGTGGATATCCTCCTCTGGATGTAGAGGGGGAGGGTATTTTTGGAGCATCTCATGCTCATTACGGGAGATTTGGAGATGGGAGTGTGCTTGAATGTGTGTGAAGTGAAGGAGGGGAAGAATTGGGGAATCTGGATTCCACAGCTGGCTCATGTCACTCTTTGACCCTTTCCCCCAAATATCCCCCACAAAATAAAAAAAAAGTCTAGACTGAGCTCTGTTTCTCAGCACACAGCATATGGAGATCTAGACAAGATGAATAAACCTATAACTTTGCTTTTAGGACTTAATTCAAGAGACTCACTCTTGGTTTTTGTAGGCTTTGTTCTTCATGGCAAGACAATGTGTATTAACCCTATTAATAAGTAAAGGAAGGCAATAGCACCAACAAAGAAATAGATATCACACCATTATTTATTCAACTAGTCTTCTGAATTATTTATTGTTTATTCTAAATGATCTTTTTTGACTGTACACTTTCAGCTTGGGTATCCCGAGTGAGCACCAGGAGCAGCATATGATTAGGATTGCTAACTTAGATGAGTTTGTGAGGCGGAATGTGGTGCTGCTGGTGCAAAACTACTGCAGGGGGCTGGGGAAAAAATCCTTGATGATCATGTTACTGACATCAAAGAATAAGTACACCAAAGTCAACAGCCAAGCAGTATTAAACACTCACTGAAAGACATATACTCTCACCCTTCCTCTCTCTCACACTCATTTACACTCTATGTCTCCTCACACTGTTCCTGAAACACTCAGGGTCCATGGAGAGAGATAAATTATGGGCCTAGTGGCTTTTTGAAGTCTGCTTGGCATCAAGACCAATAAACACCAAGCATGGCCTGCCGTCCCTCTCCTAAATTAAGTAATTATTACTTCTGGTGTGACTTGGCAATGCGGATGATAGTAATATGCGCCTGGGCAAGGCTTAAGGCCTGGGGTAGGCTGGCCTGGGGTAGTCTATGAAAACATGCAGTGGGAACAATCAGGGCATATGTCCTCTAATGAAATAAAGACCTCAGTGGTATCAAAGCTGAATGATTAACACTGATGCATTGTGACCTCTAGAATTTGTGAGTTTAATGGTAGGCATGACGTTGTTACAGACATCCTAATGGACACTGAGCATTCATCCATTCCACAGCTTGTCCAGAGTGTCAATAATTCTTAGCTGTGGCATATGCTCAAATTAATCATCATTATTTAAATAAACAAAACACAAAAATTGCCTTTTCTTATTTGAATAAAGTGGAACAATTTTGCAACATCATTTTCTGCAGAAGCTAAAACCCCAACAAAAAACAGATTAAAACAAAAGAATAAAGAAGTTCCGAACACAGTGGAGAGTTAGGGATGAAGTGGAGGGAGAGCAGGTTCATCATTTTCCCAGACTATCCTTTAAAGTGATGCCAATACCCTCTCTGGTGTTTTTGCACTGCATCTGCCTCTAAGAAGTCTTCTCTCTTCTCCTCTCATCTCCACTCGTCTCCTCTCGTCTGTTTCTGGTGGGTGTGAGTGGGTGCGTGAGTCGGAGGTGTAATGTGTGAGAGGCACGAAGTTTGATTTGGTTTATACATCTTCAGGTACATGATCACATAATCGGGTAAGTGTACTTTGCAGTTGTCTTCGTTGTTGTAGTCTAGTTGGTGGCTTATTGGAGGATGGCGTCCTCTGCGACGCCACGTCCGTCTATTCGACATGGAGTCAGGATAGTCCCGCCAAACCATGGAGGATGCTCTTTTGGCCGTAAGTGAGCAGGTAAGAAATGATAACATTTATTTTGCTTTGCGGATGAACAAGGGTGTTGTTGCGTTTATGACCAATGAACTTCACGTTCACGAATTAGTAGGACGTGGGGTGTTTATTAATCGTGTGTTTGTGCAGGTGTCACCGCTGACAGTTCCTTCGACATGTATACCGTAAAACACCAAATAAAGGCCCGGGTGTTTATTTGCTTAAATTGCTAAAATCAACAGGCATTTATTAGGGACCTACATTTATTTGGGACCTGCATTTATTGTGTGTGTCTCCATGCAATCCAAATCGTCTTCGGACACTGAAGGCGTTCCTCTTCAGGAATCGATCTAGCCAGCCAGCACTAGCCGCGAACGGCTTCTCGTTGTCATCCACGGTGTGATACAACTCTTTTCCATCACTCGTATAATCTTCTGCGACTTACGCTGGTGTCTGGCACGCTTGTTAAGTATCCAAGCTAAGAGAAAAAGAGAGAGGCAAAAAAAAGGAGGGGAAAAGAGGTGAGTAAGGAGCTAGACGCTACAAGCTCACCTCTTTTCCCCTCCTTTGGTTTTTTGCCTTTCTCTTTGATGCACAAGCTGCTCAACTTCATAACACGTCTTCAGTCAGGTTTAGATGAGTCAGGTTTAGATCAGTCAGGTCAATCTAAAAATCAAATAGTCACACACTTTTCAATTTGTTTAAGATTATTTGTTTGTGTTTATGTAGGCTATATTATACGGTAAAACATTTTTTGGGCCACCAGAAAAAGAATGTTTGACCTGGCCTTTATTTGGGATGGGCGTTTAATATAAAAAATATTTTGCTACACCTATTGGGACTGGCGACAAATTGGTACTTGGTCCTAGTTTCATGGTAACCGTGTCTGATGTACCCCTGTATATTTTCTAATGAACAACTTGAGAAAGAACTCAGCCAATTGGAATAATTTGCCAGCAAGTATTAAAGTGTGAGTTCGGGGTGTAAGTCTCCTAAGCTCAAGCATATACAGTATTTTCTGCACTATAAGGCGCACTTAAAATCCTTAATTCTTCTCAAAAAGTCGCAGTGCTCCCTATAATCAGGTGTGCCTTATGTAGAAATTTTGTTGTGCTTACTGACCTCGAACCAATTTTGTGTGGTACACTGCGCTCAAAAATCTGTCAAAATGTTTCAGTACAACTTTTAATGCGCTCTGCTTGACTGATTGTTGGACAATTCCAGGCTGACACAGGGACGTTGTATTAAAGTTGGTCCTTGGTTGGATATGGGTCCAACGTCAGACAACGTTAGATAGCTAATTATGTAGTGCTGGCGAGCAACCATCATCCAACATCTACTCCATGTAACCTTACTATAATTACTATGTGTTTTTTTAGCATGAACCCAATTTTCAAATCTACATCATAATTCAATTATAATCAAATGTTTGAATACAACGTTTTTCCAACCTCTTACTAATTTCAGGTGTCCGCTATCGCTGGCAACGATGAACCAATCAGAGAACTGTATGTAGTACGACTCTTACCTCTGGTAATGTGGCCACGTTTAGTGGTGTTCTGAGTAGAAACCCTGAGGTAGTTGGACCTTCATGTAGTCAGAGTTCAGCAGTCTATCCTGAACATTCCCATGCAGGTGTTTCTGTGGATGGTGCTGGAAGCAGTGTTGTGACTGTTGAGGAGAGTTCTTGTGTGGATGAAGGTGAAATGCATTATGACTCTGAATCAGATGCTGCATCTGTTGCGGATACTTGTACTAGGTCCAAGGATCTGTATTCCTTGGAGGACATACACAGTTTTTTGGATGAGAGTTGTAAAAAGTCAGTTAAAGTCAGCGCCTACTTCTGATAAATTCATTCAATCGGCCAAAGAGACTGTTGGGTTTTGACATCTTCAATTAAAGGACATGGTTCTGTCTTCAGAAGCATGTAACAATTCAGAGAAAAGCTGCTATAGGTAAAATGAGTATGAGGACTAGGAACATGAAGTAGTTTACATGATGATGCATCATATGGGCCTCTGGCTTTCTCCTTTGTCTATTTGCTGTTTTTCTTTTCTTTGACCTTCTTATGCATAACTTTAGGGTGGGAACTTTGAACGTGAAGGGTGGGAGGGACAGTAATAAGAGAACTTGGATTTGTGAAATTGAAGTCCAAAAAGGGATTAGATATATTTTTTCTGCAGGAGACTCATTCTACTCCAGCAGATGAGGTAGGGGTTGTGGTGGGACGGTAATTTCGTTCTCAGCCATGACTCAAACCTTAGTGCAGGTGTAGCTATTTTATTTAGAAAAGATCTATCTGTGAGCATCCTTTCGGTGACCGAGGTTGTTCCAGGCAGGCTGGTATTCGTTAAAGCAGAGATAGATAGTTCAGTGTTTTGTTTTGTGAATGTCTATGCTCCAAATCATGGTTATGTGTGAGTTTTTTTTTTTTTTATAAACTTAATGTTGAATTGGAACATTGGCATCCGGACAAACTTGCAATTTTGACTGTACTCTAAATTTAACTCTGGATAGAACTTACGAGGAACCTTATCCACCTTCTTCTCTGAGCCTTAAGACTGTTATTATACCGTGGGATTTATTGGATACATGGAGGGTTAAATTTCCACAAGTTAGAAAATATACATGGGTTCGAGTTAGGGATGATGTAGTAATCGCTGCAAGGCTGGATCGTGTTTACATCTCGGGAAATTTGAGTTCAGCTGTTACATGTAGTACTATAAGCCCTGTTGGGTTCACGGATCATCATCTCGTCACTGCGAGTTTAGTGATCTTACCAGGTGTAGGGACTAAGTCATACTGGCATTTTAATAATAAAATTCTTCAGGATAATGGTTTTTGCGAGTGCTTCTGGGAGCAGTGGAGGGCCCGTAGGAGTTCTTTTGGCTCTATAAAACACTGATGGGAAGTGGGCAAAGCTCAAATGCGTATTTTTTTTCAACAATATTCTTCACATTCCCCTGGTGCATTAAAAGCTACCGTTTGTGAATTGGAGAACTCTATTAAAACTATTGAAGACGGGTTGCTGAGGTGCCCGGATTCTGGAGCTGGTCATCTGTTATGGGAGAAGGAATCAGCGCTGGGCTCTTTTCTGCATGAACGTGTGAATGGAGTGCTGGTCAGATCCCAATTCCTCCAACTTGACATGGATGCTCTGACTTCTTTCTTTTTGAACCTCGAAAAATTTGTTGCTCAGAAAAAAAAATATCTCTCGTTTGAAAATGCCTGGAGGACGCCTAACCACTGATCAGACTGAGATGCTGAATAATGCCATGGATTTTTACTCTGCCTTCTTTGGAAAACAGCCTTGTTGCATGGAGAGCAGGACGGATCTCCTAGATCAGTGATTCTTAACCATAGGGCCGCGGCCCACACTTGGGCCGCGAGCGCCATCTAGTTTATATTTTTATATATACAACTGCTGATGTTGTTCCTCTTTGGCATTGTTGTAATGCACACAGCTAAATGCTCCAGACTAGCAAACTGGAGCATTTGGGTGTGTGCTAAGTTGACCAACTAATGGAACTAATGTTTGATAAACAATGACGTGGTATATGAAGCTTTCTTTTTTCTCACACACCTCCCTCTTATCCTGGCACCTGCTTTGTGCCTCCCTCCTCCCTCGTTCCCCTCCTTCTCTCCAGCGGTCCCCTTCCCCCTGGCCCACCGGCTCACCATGAAGGAGGTGTTTGACGCGGAGGGCCGGCCGCGGGTGGACCTGCTCAAAGCTCACCTCACCAAGGAGGGCCGGCTGGAGGAGGCCGTGGCTCTGCGCATCATCGATGAGGGCGCCGCCATCCTGCGCCAGGAGCGCACTATGTTGGATATTGAGGTGCCAGTCACGGGTAAGAAGAAAAAGAAAGAAATACTGAGTTAAAAATTAGCTGTCCAGAGAGCAGCAGGCACCGGCGTGAGCACGGTACCCCTGCCATGGCTGCCCTTATTTATCTGAGCCTTTAAACTTTCATAGTCCAGTCAGCTCTGAGATCAACCGGCTGCTCTAGACCAGGGGTCGGCAACCCGTGGCTCTTTAGCGCCGCCCTACTGGCTCCCTGGAGCTTTTTAAAAAATGTTTGAAAATAGAAATAGATGGGGGAGGGAAATATATTTTTTTTGTGTTAATATGGTTTCTGTAGGAGGACAAACATGACACAAACATTCTTAATGTTTTCCAATGCTGTAAAAATGTGTAGAATAAATATTACATTTCTGTTAACGAAGATTTGTACAGAAGAGTATCAGGGCCATGCAGGAGAAAACATATTTGAGATTAAGATTTTTTTCTATTGTGCACTTCAAGAAAAAAGTCAAAATGTCGAGATTAATGTTGAAATACAATTTCAAGAATAAAGTCGAAACTTCACCTTTTTTCTCAACATTTCAACTTTTTTCTTGACATTTCGACTTTTTTCTCAACATTTTAACTTTTTTCTCAAGATTTCAGCTTTTTTCTCGACATTTCAACTTTTTTCTCGAAGTGAACTAGGTACTAGAACAAGGTAGTGCTGAAAAAAAAAAACAATAATCTATCCTCCCTCACAAAAATAAGAATAGAGAAACATATTTTCTCATCAACAAAACAAATTTAAATTTTTTCAAATAACAAAATAACACATTTGAACCATTTTTCAGACAATAAAAGAACTGAAAAAATTGAAGAATTGTTCAAATATGTTATTTTGTTACTGGAAATTTTTTTTATATGTTTATGTAAAATATGCTTTGTTGATGAGAAAATATATTTTTCTTATTTTTGTGAGGGGGGATAGGCTATATATTGTTTTTCGGCACTACCTTGTTCTCTAATATGACATGAATTACTCCTACAGTATGTGGGATCAATAAAGTTCTTATTTTTGCCCTCTGAGAAAATTAAATATATTATATTTGGTGCCTAACTGTTTCCCAAATATATTAGTGCGTGTGTGAATGAATAAATGAGACGTAAAAGGTCAATTTCTTACCTAATTTCTTACTCTTAACCTAATGATTTGTCAGACTCATGTGCGTGACAGCGGAATTTTGAGTACAACGTTTTTATTTACATACAAATGTTTATCATTACGAATACGGATAGTTATAACATGAACACATCTTTTTGGAAGTTATCTTACTCCATATGCAACCCGATTACTAAGTGTCCGACATAGGTCCGAAGTAGATGGGGTTCAGGTGTTTGCATGCAGTATAAAAGTCCAAACGATGTCTAGTAATATGTTCAGAAACCCGATGGAACTGCTGCAGGTAAAGTACTGACTGAGAGCTACGCGCCGACTAGTGGTGAAGGCTGCATTGCTACTGTAGCCTGGCGTGAGCCTGTGAGTCCGAGCTCAGGGCAAAGCCAAAGATACGGACAAATCGTTTTACACACAGATCTTTTTACAGATTTGCAGCGGCAGAAGTGTGTCAAAATCCACGTGTGCAAAGACAGCCAATCGAGAGCTACTGGCTGATTTTTGCGCACACACAAATCTGAATACAGACGCACGAATCTTTTTACGCACACACAGATCTTAATACAGACACACAAATCTTTTTACGCACACACAAATATGAATACGGACACACAAATCTTTTTACGCACACACAGATCTGAATACAGACACACGAATCTTTTTACGCACACATAAATCTGAATACAGACACACAAATCTTTTTACGCACACACAGATTGAGATACGCACACACAAATAATATTGGAACAATAATACCCCCATATATAAGAGGGGAAGAAAGAAAAACTGCAAAACTGTTAAATTGTTAAGATGTGTTTATATTAATTTAGTATAAAAATGTGTTGAGACAATTAACAAAGAAAAGGGGAAATTCAAACTGCTGGTAGAGAAATAAAATAAGATAGCATTTGAAAAATAAAATAAAATCTACTTTATTTTTAAGAGAAAAAAATATGTTTAATTCAAGTTAAACATGTTAATTGGCAAATATGTACTTTTTTTAATATAACAGTCAGATGCAGATGTTGATACAACTATGAGGCTACTTGAATACACACACACACACACGCACACACACACACACACACACACACACACACACACACACACACACACACACATACATATATATATATATATATATATATATATATATATATATATATATATATATATATATATATATATATTATGATGTTCTGGACCTTCGCTTGAGTAAATTTTCTCTAAATGGACCTCTTAAAGTTTTAGTTGAATACCCCTGCTATACAGTGTTTATATTTAATGGGCCCCGGGCCACTCTGTACTGAAAAAATTGGGCCCCAAGGTCAGAAAGGTTAAGAACCCCTGTCCTAGATGGTCTTCCTCAGCTCAGCGCGGCGGGGAGGGCTGCTTTGGATGGTGATCTGACTTTAGAGGAGTTGACGCTGGCTGTCAATCAGATGGCTCTTAGATGAGCGCCAGGAATTGATGGTCTCTCCTCAGACTTTTATAAGCACTTTTGGGACATTATTGGTTTGGATCTTCATGAAGTTCTGTTGGATGGCTATAGGATGGGATCTATTCCATTTCCTGTAAACAGGCAGCTTTGCTGCCGAAAAAAGGGGATCTGGTCTTGCTTAAGAACTGGAGGCCACTTTGCATGGACTACACTATTCTTTCTAGAGCCTTTTCAAACAGACTTAAAATCTGTTTGGATAACATTGCGCATCTGGATCAATCTTATTGTGTGCCTGAAAGAACAATATGGTGAATTTTTTTTGATGCGGGATGTATTTGATTTGTGTAAAGAGTATGATTTGAATTGTGGCATTTTGTCTGTAGATCAAGAGAAGGCTTTTGATAGAGTGGATCATTCATATTTATTTTCTACACTGGGGGCCTTTTTTATTGGTAATGTATTTTTGTCTTGGTTAAAGTTATTGTATAATGGTGCTGAATGTTTGGTGAAATGTTTGGTGTGCAGTGGGGGGGTCAGGCAGGGATTCCCTATCTCAGGGCAACTTTTCAACCTCGCTATTGAGCCCTTGCTGTGCAGGCTGAGGGCTCGGCTCAGTGGTCTTTCGTTGCCCAATTTTTCTCATTCTTTTGACGTGTCTGCTTATGCTGATGATGTACACATCTTGACTTCATCTCGGTCTGACATGCTTAATTTGACGAGTGCTCTGTCTCTTTATGAAACTGCTTCTTCTGCACGGGTGAACTGCGATAAGAGTGTAAGTATCTACTGGTGGAATGGTGGGGGGACAGGATGTACCTGGTCTCGCTGGGGGTTATGGTAGGGGAGGGGTGATTAATGAACTGGAAGGGGAGTCTGGAGAAGGTGTGTGTTTGGTTGTCTAGGTGGAATTGGATGCTCCCTCAGCTGTTTTGTAGGGGAAAGGTTTTGGTTGCTAATAACTTGGTTGCCTCCACTCTGTCACAGACTTGTTACTCTATCACCACCCACAGGTCTGGTGGAGGAGGTACAGAGGGCCCTCATGATCGTCTTCTAGTCTGGTCGGCATTGGATTGGGGCAGCAGGACTCTATCTACCTGTTGCAGAAGGATGACAAGGTCCCATTGACATTCAGTCCAAGATTGCTTCCTTTTGGCTTCAGACTGCACAGTGGCTGCTTTATGGTTGTGGGGGTGAGGGGTGACATCCACTGCTAGTCTAAAACGCGGAAAACACAGGGAAACGCACAACGAGCACACAAGCCTTGGAGATCTGTAAGAGAAAAAACATTCAGACACGAGAACAGGCAGAGACATAGGCAGCAACCATTTCAGGTCCCTGAGACTGAATCAAAGCTAGGCTACTGCGATTATCTGTCCCCCAAAAATGCGGAGTGAGCATGTAGGTGAGTGAGCAAGGCAAGGCAAGGCAAGACAAGGCAAGACAAGGCAAGGCAAGGCAAGGCAAGGCAAGGCAAGGCAAGGCAAGTTTATTTGTATAGCAAAATTCAACACAAGGTAATTCAAAGTGCTTTACATCAACATTATGCAGGTGTGTATGTCTGTGTAACTGTGTGTGTGTAAAGCCAAAATTATGCTTTACCTGAACTGTAACTATAGTGGAGGAGGGAGGGCGCAACCTCACCACCCGAGAGGCCAGAAATATCAAATTTATCGCCAGGCCTGGCTTACGTGCAAAATTTGGTGACTTTTGGGGGACTATCAAATATGGACCAATCAGATGAAGGGGGGTGTGCGCTTTTTGCCGTCTATCGTCGTCACAGTAACGCTTTTGACTGAGAAAAGTAATGCGCGTCGTCGCAGGATCGAGACACACATTTTGATGTATAACACACCTGGGTGCACGTGACGGTTCGGGCCGTATTAACGGCCGAAGACATGGCATAAATTGCGCCAAAATTACACGATTAATTCAAAATGTTCAAAATGGCCGACTTCCTGTTCGGTTTCGGCCATGGTGCCAAGAGACTTTTCTTTAAGTTCTGACATGATACAGGTGTGTACCGATTTTCGTGGATGTACGTCAAACCGCATTGTGGGGCTTGAGGCACAAAGTTTTTTCTGTATGGACCAATCAGATGACGGTTTCGGCCATGGCGCCAAGAGACTTTTCTTTAAGTTGTAAATATAAAATTTTTCCCCAGGCCTGGCTTGCATGCAAAATTTGGTGACTTTTGGGGCACGTTTAGGGGGGCAAAAAGGCCCTCATTTTGTTGGAAAATTAAAAATAAAGAAAGAAGAAAGAAAGAAGAAATTCCTACAGATAAAACAGGGCCTTCGCACTGTAAGTGCTCGGGCCCTAATAATTTATTTTTTTTGTCCTCCTGATGAATTTTGTGCATCTTCCTTCGCAGGACCCTTGACATGGACACTCATTCTCTCACCATTTCCCACTCCCCGGGGGGGTCCGGGACCGGCAGCCCCCCCCAGGCAGCGCGGCGAGCCCACGCCAGGACCCGGGCACGCTACCACCCCGCCCCAGGCCGACGCGGGAACGCGGGTGGAGTAAGCCCCGCTCCCGCCCCTGGTGTTGAGTGGATTTGACTGATGCGATAAAAACAGGGAGGGGGAAGTCAGGGTATCACATTTGACAATGGCCCCCCCCCTCCAAAGACCCTAAGTGTCCTTGGCGTGAGTCATGTCGTGGGGGCAGGAGGAGAGGAGGCCGAAGCCAGGAGGTAGGCACCCACGCTCCCCCGCCAGCCACCTCAGGTCAACGGGGGCCAGTCTCTCCGAGCCGGGCCAGGAACCCACCAAACCCCCAGGAGCGCCCCCCCGGTGCCGCCGGAGCCCCCAGGCGAAGGGGGAGATGGCACAACATCCGTCCATTCACAATAACGACAGAAAACATAGAAACTTTGGAATGACTCCCCCCACAACTGCGCCTGCCTGCACACCCCCCGGCCGGGGGAGGCCAGCCCCCCGGACCCGGCCCCGCGCCCTCACAGCGGACACCCCAGAAGCCCCAGAGTTCCCGCAGACGCCGCGGCACGTGTCCCCCACCCAACGACGACAGCCCAAGGCAGCAATGCCCCCCCAGTGCAGGCAGCCACCCTCAACCCAGGCAGAGCCGAGCCCCCCCAGCGGGAGCTCCAGGCCCACACCCCAGCCCACCCGGAATGGTCCGGAGACGCCTAAGGCAGCGGCCCCCACCCAGGCCCTCCCCAACCACCCCACCCACCGCCACGAGGTAACCCCCCCCATAGACCACCAAAGTCCCCTCCGGGTCAGGGACAGAGCCCCACCGCAACGACCACCCCCAAGGGCCACCAGAGGCCCGCATCCCAGCACTCCAAGTCAGCTCCAGTCCCAAACCCACCTCCAGTGGAGGACTTTACTATGAAGAGATACAGAGCACACCTAGATCCTAGTGTGGGTGAGGCCTGTTTATTTTGTTCAGAGATTGAGACACTGGCAGATTTATTCGTCAAGTGTCCCCATCTTGGTCTTTTTGACCTTTTGTGGAGATGGCTTCACTGTTTTGGTGTGGTGTTTTCTTTTCATTTGTTTATTTTTGGTCAGTACAAAAGAGAAGACTGTCATCACGCTTCTTAATTTTGTGTGTGGTTTAGCTAAACTTTCAATTTGGCTGACCAGGAAGAACCGGTTTTCAGGTTCTGGTAGTGTTGGATCCACTTGCAGTTTTGAAGGGTCTTCTGAAGTCCCGTCTTCGAGTGGACTACTCATATTACAAAATGATGGGCAACCTGGAGGCTTTTGTGGATAGATGGTCTGTCGAAGGGGTCTTGTGCTGTGTTGGGTGGGAGAATGACGACCTTTTGTTTCAGTTTTGAGAGTTTACTTTTGATGGGTTGATGATGTAATTAGGGCCCGAGCACTTACAGTGCGAAGGCCCTATTGTATCTGTAGGAATTTTTTCTTTCTTTATTAGGGCCCGAGCACTTACAGTGCGAAGGCCCTATTGTATCTGTAGGAATTTGATATTTAATGTTTGCATTAATGGGCGTGGCAAAATGGCTCAACAGCGCCCCCTAGAAAACTTTGTGCCTCAAGCCCCACAATACGGTTTGACGTACATGCACGAAAATCGGTACACACCTGTATCATGTCTCAACTTAAAGAAAAGTCTCTTGGGGCCATGGCCGAAACCGAAGAGAAAGTCGGCCATTTTGAATTAATCGTGTAATTTTGGCATTTATGCCATTCCTTCGGCAGTTAATACGGCCCGAACCGTAAAGTGCACCAAGGTGTGTTATACATCAAAATATGCGTCTCCATCCTGCGACGAGGCATATTACTTTTCTCTTTCAAAAGCGTTACCGTGGCGACGCTAGATGCCAAAAAGCGCGCCCCCCCTTTCATCTGATTGGTCCATATTTGATAGTTCCTCAAAAGTCACCAAATTTTGCACGCAAGCCAGGCCTGGCGATAAATTTTATATTTCATGGCTTGCATTAATGGGCGTGGCCTAACGGCTCAACAGCGCCCCCTAGAAAACTTTGTGCCTCAAGCCCCACAATACGGTTTGACGTACATGCACGACAATTGCTACACACCTGTATCATGCCGCAACTTAAAGAAAAGTCTCTTGGCGCCATGGCCGAAACTGAACAGGAAGTCGGCCATTTTTAATTAATCGTGTAATTTTGGCGCAATTTATGCCATTCCTTCGGCAGTTAATACGGCCCGAACCGTAACGTGCACCCAGGTGTGTTATACATCAAAATGTGTGTCTCCGTCCTGCGACGACGCACATGCCAAAAAGCGTGCCCCCACTTCATCTGATTGGTCCATATTTGATAGTTCCTAATTTCTGCCATAACTTTCCAATGGTTTGATATAAAGAGTTGTGGGTGGTTTCATCGGACTCGGTTTTGAGTCCTTGACCATAATTAGTGCAAATTAGCCCCGCCCCTTATTCTGATTTGTTGTCCCTATTTTCTGCTATAACTTTTGAATGGTTTGACATAGAGAGTCATGGGTGGTGTCATCGGACTCTGTATTGAGTCCTTGACCATAATTGGGCCAAATTAGCTTCGCCCCTTATTCTGATTGGTTGTCCCTATTTTCTGCTATAACTTTTGTATGGTTTGACATAGAGAGTCGTGGGTGGTGTCATCGAACTCTGTATTGAGTCCTTGACCTTCATTGGCCTGAATTAGCACGGCCCCTACTTCTGATTGGTTCTCCCTATTTTCTGTTATAACTTTTGAATGGTTTGACATAGAGAGTCGTGGGTGGTGTCATCGGACTCGGTATTGAGTACTTGACCTTCATTGGCATGAATTAGCCCCGCCCCTCCTTCTGATTGGTCAATATTTGATAGTCCCTATTTTCGGCCATAACTTTTGAATGGTTTGACATAGAGAGTCGTGGGTGGTGTCATCTGATTCGGTTTTGACTGCTTCACCTTAATCGTTGCAAAAAAGCCCCGCCCCTTCTTTTGATTGGTCGATATGTGATAGTTCCGATTTTTTGCCATAACTTTTGAATGATGTGATAAAGAGAGTCGTGGCTGGTGTCATCCGCTAAATGTCCAGGCCTGAAGACATCTACATGCAAGTCATACAAGTGCTTCCACTGCAGCACGCCTGCACGTGCCCAAGGGTGCGAGGGCCCGTTCATCGCTGCTTGCAGCTTTAATTTTTGCGTTGTGATTCTGTGAATTAGTCAATAAAGGGCTTGTTAAAACCCCCCAAAAAACTATCTCTCCTCTCCTCTCCTCTCCTCTTCTCTCCTCTCCCGACACACGCCTGTCTGGCTCTTGCAGCAGGAGATTGTATAACCCAAGTGTGTAAAACAGTCTTTTACGGCATTGTAAAGATTTACTATTGGAGTAAATAACGGTGGGAGAACAGGGCTTTTAAATGGAACCCAATCAATATGTCAGTGGAGGCTGCAGTAGAGGACATGGCTGTGTCTAACACCACACACAGGTAGACTGGGCAGATGAGTTGACCAGTACACCCCAAGTCCAAAGCTCTCCACCCCCAACATCTGGTACAAAAAACATCTAAAAAATAAATCAACCTGATCCTCAATTTTATATTGTGAAGGTGATACACCAAGCCTATTTCATGAGAGGCAAAGATATATATTATAAAGTTTGTATTAAACATAGCATGTACCACAACAAGGAATATGAATACTACTCTTAGCATAGCTAACATCTAGAGACACACAAACACACACGCACGCACGCACGCACGCACGCACGCACGCACGCACGCACGCACGCACGCACGCACGCACGCACGCACGCACGCACGCACGCACGCACGCACGCACGCACGCACGCACGCACGCACGCACGCACACACACACACACACAGGTATGATGTCAACTCTTTGCTCTCTTTCACATTCACTTGTGTGCAGAGAAATGCAGACATGCAATAAATTTCAGGCCCTGTGAAAGCAGTGTTGCCTCTCATGCACACACACACACACACACACACACACACACACACACACACACACACACACACACACACACACACACACACTCACTCTTCAGCCCCTATAGTCTCTTACACATTCACATAGACACCCGAGCCTCATGAGCAATAAATCGCACCGCCCATCTAACAAGTTCATTTCCGGAGGCCAGAGAGGATGGGTCCTCTGACTTTGGAGTCAGCAGCCTTGCGAGGATCAATGGCAAGAGACGGAGAGGGAGAGGGGCAAGGAATTGAGCTGAGATACAAAAATCAATCAGCAATTTAATCGCTTTGGGAGGGGAGGACCACAAAAAAGAAAAAAGAGAGAGACAGAGATTGACAGAGGGAAAAAAAATTGCAGTTGTTCATTTTGACTGGTGAAGCAAATCAGCAGTCTTCTGATACAACCCTTATATACAGTACAACACACTATGTATATCTCTAGGAATGTATTTTTCCTGTGAAAGGCTCCACAAGAACGAGATTTATTTTGAAACACAAGCTAAACTATGGTTTCATTTTTGGAGATGAAACTTAAAGTTTGACGGAAAAAAAAAGTTTTTTCCATCACAGAGGAATTTTCTTTTACTTTTTTTCAATTTCTCTGACAATTGCAGGGATTGCCCTTTATGTGAACCTGCTGGTATGCATCTCTGAGAAAATTGGTCACTCTCTTAAGTGTTTTCAGCTTGTAGCTAAACTTCTCCTTGACATTGACATCTAAGCGGCCAAGAACAGCAAACTACCAAAACCTCTGCGTTTAAAGACGTGTTCAACATACTCGTTGATCAATAAGTACACAGCAAGAATACTTTACTATGACATCAAATGTTGCTATAGCTTGACTTGGATTCCTTTCTTTGTCCACATAAACAAGCACTTGAAGTAACTTGATTTAATATCTACCAAAGTACATTGCACATGACTCTCTCAGTTTGTTAGCATTGGGTTTGGCAACTGTTAAATTAAACAGATTTACAGCTCTGTACATTTATTGAGTCCAGTAGACTTTAGTTTTTATTTTTTTCTCTGTATCACTCTGCATCATCTTCTTCCAGTACTTCTAAGTTAAAGCTCAGGGTGGGAACTCTGGATCAGACCGGTTTACTTATTGTTGGAACATTCGCACCAGGGATTAGCTCAACTTCAACCACAATATCTAGGTGTGTTATTCAAACTATGAGAAGTTTGGTCTAGTTCAATTTCAGTCAGACTTATGAATTTTTTTTTCTAATGTCACGTAAACACATTGAATGAATCAAACACATTTTTTCAGCTGTTGAGCAGCTACTTAACCTCCTAATTCCTATTCCATAGTTCAAAAGGTTTACTTATTTTTTCCACACATTGCCTCTCCATTTTGGTAAAAAACAAAAAAAGCATTAATCTCATAAAAACTTTACATATTTTGCCTTATAGTTATAACTTTAAAGTAAAACAAAAGGCTGTAATTTTCCAACACACATTTCACGTGAGGGTTTTCTTTTTCTTTTCACATGACTACATACATTTTTACTCAAACTGGAGCTGTCATATTGGAGGTAAACTATAAATTTTGTCTAATAACTTTCGGCAAAAAGGAGGACATTCAAGATGATGGAAAATATTTTCTATGGAAACAGTGGTTGATTTTGTGCTGCGTGTTGAGGAGGAGCTCCTTTAGGGCAATGTGTGAAGGCTTTGAATTGACATTATTGAACAAGCAAGCTTTAGGCTAATAAAATGAGTGACAGCCTCTGGTGCAGAATCGAAGATATGGATTCTCTGAGGAGAAAAAAAGCAAAGCTGGAAAAGACAGAACTCTTCAAATCAGCTTGGCCAGGGGAAGAGACTTAATAGAAGGGGAGTGAGTTAATTGAAACATGTTGTCTTCTTTCTGCAAACAACTACACATTTGAATTTCAGTGTATATCTTTGCATATATTTTAAGATTGGTTTTTCATTAGAAGATTAATATCTACTATAGAATATATGTATTGTATTGTCTTTGCCTGCTGATAGACTCTGTTTATTATCTAAAAGGCTATTGTGTATTTGTATAAATCAGGGATTGTGTTCTCAAGTGAACGCTGTTTTGTATATATGTGTGTCCACATGCCCATATTTAGAGTGTATGTGTTTGTGTACTAGATTGGTGGGGCGTAACAGTCTGATTCCTCCAGAACTTAGGCATTGCTGAAACTTAGCAACGGGAGCCAGGGGCCTCCCTCCCCAGAGAGGCTTGCTGCCGAGACACATTCATTACCGGCCCAGAATCTTGGGCTGGATTAAAAATTCATGCTGTTTACAACAACAAAAGGACCCCCCTCCCGTTAAAGAATATGAGCCCATCTAAACAATGGCTCCACCAAACCGTGAGCAGATCGCTGACATCTCAAAGGAGACCAGCGGCTGTGTATGAGTGTGTGTTCAAGTACGTGTGAGGCTAACAGCTAGTATTGTGCATTCTCAGTGTGTTCACACATCCTCATAGGCAACAGTGATATAAATAATGATTCTGTTTACTGCAGTAGGGACTGAAAACAGCCTTTGGGTACCAAAATAAGGACACGGTTCCCTCAAGGCCTTTAACTCGTCATGCTTTTTTCACTTATGATAAAGTAGCATGTATTTTCAGCGTGCTGCACATGCATCTGTAGGTACCAGCATGGTTGGTAATGAGGTGGATTTTGTGTATGTGACCCTGTAGCTGTGCCGCTCATTGACAAATGCCTGTGTGCTGTGCTGTCAGCTGATTTGTTGGCAAAGGGATGGTACTTATGAGCTCTATTCAGTGTTAATTAGCACACTCCAAAGCGATCATTATAACAGGTTCCCGTGGTGACGTTTGATTGCATTGTCCCTGTAGGGGGGCAGGGGTGGGGTTGAAGTTTTACCGGCAGGGGAGCACCACACACATACACTGCGCCCACAACTTTTCCTCACAAGACCACACACAAGCTCATAGGTAAGGAGGATTACAAACCGTGCACATGTACATGGCTGCACTGCACCAGTACACGCAAGATAAAAAAATAAATACAAATCAAGTTGCCCTGATATGAAATATCCACAGGATCCAAAAAAGAAAAGCACAGGGGTGCACAACAAGGCACTCACATGAGCAGCTACTACCCTACCCCCTCCATCCCCCATTCTATTAATGTCATACAGAACAGGTGCAAGGTCAAACTCCTGCTCCAATTATAGAGGCTTCTCATCATTCTCAGAAATAGTTCTCTCAAAGCCATTAAATGATTCTGAGGTTATGTGCTATTTGTATTTCTGTGACGTGGATTAGGTCAGAGGCTATGTGTGTGCCCAGTGCTGACACTTGGCCTTTCTTCTCCATCATGGACCTGAAAACAGCAGAGGGGCTGACAATGCATGTTGTGCTTTTTTTGACTGCTGTTTAAGGACATTTCTGCTTGAATGTAGAGCGTGTTAAGAGGTACACTAAAATGTGTAAAGCACATCTATTTTTGATGAGTTCAAGTGGTGTTATTATATTTGAATATTGCAGCTATTCTCTAGAACAGTGTTTCCCAACCCTGGTCCTCAAGGCCCACTGTCCTGCATGTTTTAGATGTTTCCTTTCATCATCACACCTGATTCTAATTAATGGTCCTAATTAGCATGTCATCAAGGCCTGCACAATTCTGTTGATGACACAGCCACTTGTATCACGGTGTGCTGAAGCAGGGTAACATCTAAAACATGCAGGACAGGTTGCCTCGAGGACCAGGGTTGGGAAACACTGCTCTAGAATCTACTGGCCCCAGAATCCACAGATATTACAAAAAGAGGAAAACCATGGCTGATTGGTCATATCCCCCAAAACTTCTGCTTGTGGTATCACATGTAGGTTTCTTTCTTTCTTTTTTTCTTGCTTTCTTCTTCGGTGGTGGAGGTGTGTCTGGAAAGAAGGAAGAGGGTGTCTGCCAACTTCGTTAGTTTTTTGTTTTCCTAATGTTCTTTTTTGGATCATAGCCTAATTGTTTGTGATTTTTGTGTATTGTTTTAGTTTAGTGTCAGTTTTAAGTGTTTATTCCGTGTCTCGTGGCAAGGATGGCGTCCTCCGGGACGCCGCCGGTGTCTCTGAGACACGGAGTGAGGCTGGTGGCCCAGCCCAGCTCCACCGTGGAGCAGGTGCTGCTGGCTGTGGGGGAACAGGTAGGTCTCAGGAACATCGTCTACGCCTCCCGCATGAACAAAGCGGTGGTGGTGTTCTTTAAGGACCTGAAATATGTGACCGACATTATTGAGAGCGGATTAACACTGAATGATGAGTTCATTCAAGTGCCACCGCTGGCAGTGCCGTCCACACGGATCACCGTGTCTGACGTCCCCCCATTCATCCCGAATGAAGTGCTGGAGCGAGAACTGAAACGCTTCGGTAAGTTTGCGAACGGGTTTCAGTCGGTTGGATTGGGGTGCAAGGATGACAAACTGAAGCATGTTCAGTCCCTGCAGAGACAGGTGCTGATGTTTTTGGACTCTCCGACTCAGACACTGGGCGTGTCGTTCCGAGTCAGACATGAGGACGGCTTTTATATGGTTTATGCCAGTTCTGGGGCCGTTAAGTGTTTCGAGTGCGGGGATGTAGGACACAAACATGTTGCGTGCTCAAACAGACCACACACGGTGAGACCCGCTGGGGTTGACAGCACTGGGACCGCTGTGAGCGGGGGGGCCGAGGCCTCGGCTGAGAGAGAAGAACCAGGAGCAGTGGGGAGGGAAGAGAAGCGGAGTGGAGGAGAGGTGGTGGGGACAGGTGAGCAGGTGGAGGGTGATGTAGCAGGACAGGTGATGGTTGGTGCAGTACAGGTGGAGGCTGCAGGACAGGTGAAGGCTGGGGCAATACAGGTGGAGGCTGCAGGACAAGAGGCTGGTGCAGCACAGGTGGAGGCTGCAGGGCAGGTGGAGGCTTGTACAGCACAAGTGGAGGCTGTAGAGACAGAGCAGAAGCTGCAGTCTGTTTCTGGGCAGCAGGAAGGGCTGGTCTGGGCAGCTCCAGGCAGGGCTCCAGACTAACTTTTTCACAGGTAGCACTGGTGCCACCTAGCTTTTCATTTAGTAGCACCAAAACAAATTAGGTAGCACCATATTTTTCACTGCTAACATTAGTTACATTATTAAGCATTAATTAACTGTTTACAGATTAACAATCATTATGTATAGGAAACACATATAGCCTACAGTTAGGCTAATTAATGTGATGAGTTAGTTAATAAATTAAAAGTTGGATAATATAATTTATATAAATGCTTAGTAATGTTAATGTACTAACTAATGTTAGGCTAATTAAGGTGACTTTATGGTAAAGTGCATTTTTGCAGCAATATCGCTGCAGAACCAAGAAAATGCTACATTTAGTCTGGACTACCTCACCCATCAGACAATCTAGCAACAAAAATCAATATAACCATTAATATACAGGACTGTCTCAGAAAATTAGAATATTGTGATAAAGTTCTTTATTTTCTGTAATGCAAAAATGTCATACATTCTGGATTCATTAAAAATCAACTGAAATATTGCAAGCCTTTTATTATTTTAATATTGCTGATCATGCTTACAGCTTAAGAAAACTCAAATATCCTATCTCAAAAAATTAGAATATTCTGGGAATCTTAATCCTAAACTGTACGCCATAATCAGCAATATTAAAATAATAAAAGGCTTGCAATATTTCAGTTGATTTGTAATGAATCCAGAATGTATGACATTTTTGTTTTTTTAATTGCATTACAGAAAATAAAAGAACTTTATCACAATATTCTAATTTTCTGAGACAGTCCTGTAAACTTGCTGGCGTGGTTGTGCTTGAACCACTTCTGAATATCCATGGTTACTTTGTGTTAACGGAGCAGCAGAGAGCAGCGTCTTGCTGCTGCAGGAAACTGCGCGCTGGACGCAAATGAGTGACGGACACTGGCTGATTTATGGTACCGCGTTACACCAACGCAGATCTTACGGCGTAGGATACGCGGGGACGGTGCGTACCCTGCGCGTCGCCGCGTACCCGACGCCGTAGATTTAACGCGGAACCATAAATGAGGCTTAACGCGGGCGCATTTATCAGTTTTCTTTTCGTCTTTTCAACTGAGCAAACACATAAACTGAGGGTGCAATGCTGATGCACCCTCGTAGAACCGGGCCTGGGCCTGTCCCTCGTATCTTAACCACGGGAACCGTGCCATTGTTGTTGAAAGCTGTACTTTTTTTTCTTCTCCCCACTCTCCCCCGGGTCTTTCGCCAACCTGTCACTCTCTTCATCAGAAGAAGAAGAATCCGATTCTTGTCGTTCCCTCTGCTAACCATTCTCCTCCTCCTCCACCAGCCTCTGGCACATCTTTCTTCTTAAAATAATCGACTATAGACCGCTTCATACTGCGCTTTGTTTACCTTTTTGAGCGCGCTGCGTGTACGCACGTAACGTGCGCAGACCGTACCAGGTGCAGTCAGACAGAGAGAGAGGACAAAATAGGACTCGCAGTAATGAGCCAGAAAGTAAGATTGTATTATCAACCACTCCATTAATGCACTAACACAGCCGAGTGAAAAAAAAATATACATATATTTTTTTTTTCCACTAGTCCTCTTGCAAGTAGCACCGGCGCGACCTCATTAAATTTTAACTCGCACCTTAATAAATTAGGTCGCATATGCGACCTAATAGGTCGCACTCTGGAGCCCTGGCTCCAGGTAACAGTCAGGTGACTGACATGGAAACAGACGGTGAGGCTGACTCTGACAGTGTTTCTGTTACAGACAGCGTTTCTAACTCTCAGAATGCAAATTTGTATTCCTTGAAGGAGGTGAATGATTTTTTTTAGATTCCCGGACATTGAAAGGTTGAAAACTTTTTAGGTAGTTTCGAAATGAGGATCCAACACTGTGTGTTTCTTCTATGCTCTCAGCCATGGGTCAAACCTTAGTGCTGGAGTTGCTGTTTTGTTCTCCATGCTAACATCATATCCTCCATGCTAACATCATATCCAGCACAGAGATAGTGGCAGGTAGAGTGCTGATGGTGAAGGTAGAAGTATTAGAGTTTACTTTAATTTTTATCAACGTTTATTTACCTAATCAAGGCCCTGAACAGTTATCTGTGCTTCAGGTTTTAAAAGACGAGTAAGCCAGCAGTGTACTGGGGGAATGGGTTATCCTGGGGGGGGACTGGAACTGTTGCACAGATGGTGTTTTAGACAGGATAGGACAGGAGTCTCATCCTCAGTCATCCTCATTTGTATCACAAATGACCAAGGAGGCTGATTTAGTGGATGTGTGGAGGAGGAACAACCCTGCAGTTAAGCAGTACACCTGGATGAGGATGGTGGATTGGAGTGTCAGTGCAGCCAGGTTAAACAGGCTGTACATGTCTGCCGTTTTTATTAAACGGACAGTAAACTGTCAGATACACCTTGTTGTTTTTACGGACCATCATTTGGTAGTGTTAGATTTGGTTTTATCTCCTGCTGGCAAATCTAGGTCATTCTGGCATTTTAAAGGAGCTGTATGTAAGAGCAATAATAAAACGAATCATAAAATGATCCCGATATGTCAACAGACATTTAAAAATCATGTTCATTTCAAATACTTATGTCACTGACAATAGCACTCAAGCCAGGATATTCCAGTTTAAAAAGAGGAGTTGCAGCCCTCAACTGATGTTTATGTTGTCATTTTTTGTTTTGGCCTGAAGCTCCACCCTCCACCTATCTCCCAATCACCAAGTCAGTATTGTTTCGGCATCCGGGTTGCCAGCTCGGCTCTAATTATCGCAGCCATGGCAGCCTACGTTCCTGCTGCATTCTGCAGCCTACCTGGCAACCTCTGGTCGGGGGGAGGAGGGGGAGGGAACACGCCACTCAACAATATTTTGAAAGTGACTGCAGTACCAGTTTTGGCCATTTCTTACAGACGGCTCCTTTAATGTTAAACTTCTTAATGATTTTACTTTTTGTGAGAATTTTAAACTGTTTTGGGAAAACTGGAGATTAAAAAAAGAGCTTTTTCCCTCTCTGAGTAAGTGGTGGGGAGTAGGAAAGGCTCAAATAAGAGTGTTTTGTCAGCAGTACACATCCTACTCAACTGCAAATGTTAGCAGAGCAATGGAGCAACTAGAAATGGAGATAAGAGAGCTAGAGAGTGTGTCCGTTGAGAATATGGACCAGTTGCTCCTAAAAAAACAACAACTGAACTTGTTTCTGTAAGAGAAAGCCAAAGGAGCTCTGGTCCGAGCCCGCTTCACCACTCTGAGGGACATAGACGCGCCCACTGCCTTCTTCTTCAATCTGGAGAGGTCTGTGGGTCAAGGAAAAAAGATGGTCTGTCTTGGTCTGCCTGATGGACGGATCACGTCAGAACCTGCTGAGATGAGGAGGCATGCAGTGTCCTTCTACAAGGACTTGTTCAAGGGAGAAGAATGTGATACGGATGCTGCTGCTGAGCTTCTTCAGGGTCTTCCACAGCTGAGTGCAGCAGAGCGTAATACGCTGGGCTTGGACATTACGCTGGAGGAGCTCACCTCTGCAGTGGCACAGATGGCCTTCTTTCAAGGACTCTTCTGGGGACCATGTCTGGTTTCAGTATGTCTGTTCCATAGTTCACCAGTTGTCATATCATCCTGGTATTCCACTGCCAGGAGGCCATCTATGGCACTGAGCCTTTCACAGCATAGGTCTGTCATCTGGGTTTTATTCTTATTGCCACAGTGGTCTGCTTGGTGCAAGTGTATGTTTGCTAGATTTTCCACTGAGATGTACTGGATATGTTAAATATTTGAAAAATCAAGTCTCTGGCACAGAGACACTGTATAGGTTTGGTCGATCCTCCTCAGAGAAGTGAGAAAGTAGCATCGGTCTCTTGGTCGTCCTATTTCTTATGCCTTGATGTTTCGTCTTAGCCAAGAATGGACCAAACTAATCTATACCTACACTTTGCAAATGAATGCTGGTGTTTAAAGATGGCCTCACAATCTAATGCTATCATCGTAGCTCTGCCAGAATCTGTTTAGTAGTTTCTATGTATCTAATTAGGAACTTAGTGACATGGTTGCTCGCATATTGAAGAATAGGGTGTGTAGCCTATAACTTAAGGTTCAATGCTTGACAAGGTCTTCTAACTCAGACAAAGCCAGTTACTTCATCAAACTCATGTACCGTACAAAATATCTTAGGTGATGGTTCTTTGGAATGGGCTGTTTGGCCTTAGGACTTTAGATCTACATGTACTTTAGCCAGATGAGATTTTGTAGTTGTATTGTAATCAGAACTCTATTTCCAGAGGTAGCCACACTGGGAAGGAACTTACAATGTTAGAAAATGCTTTCAAGTAATATCATACTTTCAAGTAATATCGTACATTTAAGCTCAGTCCGACAAAGGCACCTTTCTTGAGTTCATTGATTTGGGTTCAGCCGAGGGATCAGACATTTTTGGCCATTGGTCACAAGACCTCTTAAAGAAATCAACACCTGATGTTTATGGGTGAATTTGCATCAAAGCTGTCAAAATCAGCACTGTCATAGTTAACTAGCTGAATTCATATACCTCCAACCAGTGCTCTGAATCAGATTCTCAATCTCTGCCACGAGTGCCATTGAGGTCCTCAAAGTGACAAGACTTTGGATTTCAGCTAATGCAACATACTGATAGTCAGCAGATAACCTTGTTGATGGGGTGTCTCAACTCAGTCTGGATCTTTCTGGCAAGTTTATCTCTAGTCAGTGTGGCTTCAAGTAAGGCATTGAGAGGCACTTATTTGGCACCAAGCAGGACCAGGCCAACACAAAGACTATGTGAGCATCTCCATATTGTTCTGTGGAGCTTTACATGAAGAATGTCCTTGAGCTCGCCTATGCAGGTGGACCACAAATTTTGAAGTTATAAAGGTTTGATAACATCATCCCAGGCTATTCCATGTATCCGGAGGCCCTGCTTTAGAACCTTGACTCTATTAGGGACAAGTATAATGAACCCTACTGGGTTGTACTGGCTGGCTTATATAGGTGTCTAAGAGTGTGTAGAGGAGGGTGTTATATACAGTGTTCGTACCCCAGAGTGTCATCAATACAGGTCCACCAAAAGCCAGGTATTGGTTCTTGGAGGTCAGTATTGTTGCGTGACAACCATAGTTCACTGGCACACCTGGCATTGGATGGGAGGTACTCTGTTATATTTAGAAGTTTGCTTGCCCACTGTCTTATTACTATTTCTCCATTGGCTAGGAGCTGACTCATTTGCTATGGTCTTGCCTTCAAGTGGATCTGATACTCCCAACAGTGACACTAAGTGTAATATCCAAAATATCTAATACTGGTGATCAGTGATTAGCTTTGTCTTTAAAACAAGGAGCCTTGTGCTTATGTACTGCAACTGTGAAAAGACCATTGTTTTAAATTACCTCATTCGAAAATGTAAATTCATGCTGCTTACAAGGAATGACTTTCTGTTAGACACAGGCCCCAGGCAAAGCAAGAATTAATTTAAGTCTTTGACATTCACTTTGTTTGGGAAGACTTAATTGAAGCTCTGGGTTGGTGTGGAAGTAAATGGGGGAAATAATATAATTGTAACGGCCGGCAGAGAACGCAAATGCAACACACAGAGCACACAGTGGTAGCTTGTCTGGTTAACTTTATTTCCCACAACAGAGGCAAAGAACCGGCAGGAATGCAGGACAAGGAGCAGGCAATAATCAGTGTCAGGTTCGGAAGACAAGGTCGGGTACAGGGGAACAGGAGACAAGGCAAGAGTCCAAAAAAAGGCAGGGTCGGCAACGGGTAATCAGAACGGCGAATGCTGGAGCGTCTTGCATCGAGATGGCTAAGAACAATCTGGCAATGAGAGTGAGTGGAGCAGGGGACTAAATAGTGGCAGAGTAATGAGCGGCAGGTGTGAGTGATCAGTCCTGATTGCAGTGGAATAGTGGAGTGTGGGCGTGGCAGAGTCAATAAAGGAATGAGTGGCCGGGGAAGCAGAGTGCAGGTTGTGACAATAATACAGCACAAATTCATGTGTGTAATGCATGGTTGTGCTAAAGGCTCCCTCTCTGGCAACCTGACTGCTCATCTTCATTCAAAGAGTCTTAAAGTGGCACAGGAGAAGTCACTTGATACCGGTGACTGAAGAGAACTAGAGGAACATGATCCTGATTCTCAGCAGGTAAAGGCAAAGGATGAGATGTCCTCTTTGCTGCCTTGGAAAAAGTGAGGGGCTTTTGTATCTGTGAATTAAGTCAAGAATAACCTCCTCACTTGCCTCTCTGTGGGATTTTAGATGCCATCTATCTCTCCATTGCATCCCTCGTTGCTCTCAGCAGTTCACTGCTGCTTCCTAAATGAAAGACCCTAACTTATACAACTTGCAATAGAGACAGAGAGAGGCAACACACAATTTTCCACTTGCGAGCACACAAACAAATAAAGCAATATTGATTGGAGCCACAAATGTATACTCCTCTTAATACATCAGTCATGAGCTTGCCCTGCTGCAGCCCTCGCAGTTTAACACTGTTAGCCTGCTCCAAAGAACACATTCAATCCTCTTGACTCCTAAAGTGTGTCACTAACCACACACCCATACACACTGATCTCCTTAAAGCATCACTAACCTACAAAATTCTAAATGTAGGCTTTGATGGAGATGGAGATTTTAGTTCTAACATTATAATAACACAACACTATTTACCAGCTTAACGTGGATCAGTTTTTAAACCCACCAACCTATTGTGGTTTCAGCTTAATTACACACTGGCATAAAAATATTCAATTGTGTCTGTTATTACTATATAAAACAATTTACGTAAATCCTTATGACATAATCTCAGTTTCATAGTATTGGAGTTGCATCCCAATTCACAGTGCCATTGGCTGCTACCTCTGAGGGAGTTACATCAAAATGTAAGTGGGTCTGGTCTTTCTTCTGTGGATGTCTCATAAGCTACCCCAAAGTGCTGACAGGTTGTAAGGGAGGAGAAACCCTTCTTAATGGAGAGGGAAGCATTTGCCAGCAGGAGTAAGTGTCACATTAAAACAATATGAATCTGTGCGACTGATCAAGGCCTATTCTGTCAACAATCATCTACAAGTATGCCACGAAGAAAAAAGAAATCTACAATGAATCATCTACAGACTACACCGACCATCGGTCCTTGGTAATGGTATGAACCCGTTCTTCTGCTGCAAAAAGAGGCAGGAGCATCCTGGTGCCCTGGATTGCTCAGTTGGTTGAGCAGGCGCGCCATATACAGAGGCTATCGCCCTTGTGGAGGTGGCGATGGTTCGAATCCCAGCCAGTGGCTCTTTACTGTGAGTCTTCGTCTTCTCTGTCTACCCAAATTTCCTGTCTAGCCACTTTCAAACTAAAGGCCACTAGAGTTGCAACAAAAAGAGGCAGGAGCATCCTCTTTCTGGCTGTTGTAAGGCTGGATGCACTTGAACTGGAGAATGTCAAGCAAAAACAGGGCTTACATGAATGTTTTGCTTGTTTCATGCTTTTATAAAATTACAGTGAAGCAGATTTTCAAGCTCACTTTGGAGAATGGTACATGTATGTGTGGAAACAAACAGGAAAAATGTGGCACACAATTTATGTTTGACCTTTTGCAGATCAAATTCCCCATAGAGCTGCTGTTGTCTGTTCATCTTATAGGATTATGTTGTTTCAACGCTACTGAAAAACTATAGGGCATATCTAATCTCTGAACCTTGTAATATTTATTTCACTTGTTCTTAGATCCCCACCCCTCACCCCACCCACTCACCCCTCTCAGGCCCAGCTTCTTCCTCCCACCTGTGCAGTTCTCAGAGAAGTTGCCTGCAGCCGCATCTGCTACCTGTGTGGTTCCTTTGCGGATTAATGACCTCATTAAGGAGGCTACTACCCCTGATTGTTTTACACATGCAGACACACTTACACACAAAAACACACAGTCCTGTAAGGTAGTTTCATGGATATTTCTTCTGTACATGTGCACATACTTACAAAATGTATTTACAGTATATGTCTTTAAGTTTTCTTTTGGCGTGTGACTAAATATATCCATCCATCCATATAGTTTCTGCTTCATCCTACTCAGGTTTGTGCCGGGGTCAGAGTCTACCCCAGCTATCATCAGGCTAGAGGCGGGGGTACACCTTTACCAGCTCCAGTTAGTCCTTACAACAACAAAACAAATCCACACAAATGATGCATATAAGCCACTCTATGTGTGATCTGTGATCCTTGACTCCTCCAAAAAGATGGTGAACCCAGAAAAAGGCTTAAATTTATCCTGTCAGAGGCTGATGAAACAGATGACTGACACATCCCCCCCCAATGTCTACAAACTTTAGCCACATTCATACCCAAGCAGCCACCAAAAAGTGTACAACTATATTACCGCTATCTGGCTCATAGTACTCAGACCCCTGTATAGCAGAACGTGAATTTAATGAGTTCACATTCTGAATTCATGGGTTAGTTGGCACACGGGTTTCTTCTCCTCATCAACTGACAAAATGATGAAGGGCGAAAGAAAAGAATGTGACTGGTCAAAACCAAACAGGTGTTGTGTTGTCTGTCTGTCTGTCTGTCTGTCCGTCCGTCCGACCGACCGACCGACCGACCGACCGACCGACCGACTGTCTGCACATGTAATAAAAGCCTGATTATACACTATTCCAAGCAAAACTGTAAAAAACAGATCTAAACACAAACACACTACCTGCACAGAGACGAACACACGCGTATATACAATTTTGTTAAGGTCGGCATGACACCTGCACTGTAACATTGAGGTGTTTACAGGGAACGCCATCCTTGTTGCTCTTTTGTTTGCCTGTTCAAACCCTGCAGGGATTGAGGCCACCTCAATATTGAGTAGTGCTGTATGTGTCTGCGCATGTAAGACATGCCCTGTACACAGATGCACAGCCAGCATTTCATGCTTCACTGAGTCTGCTGGCAGGTCCTGGGCTGGGAGGAGTCCACAGTGGGCAGGGAAGAGTTAAAATGCCACATTCCTGGATTTAAACGCTGTAACTTATATAGCTGTTTATTAGCGGAGGAGTTGGAGGCTTAGTGCAGCATAGCTGTGTGCGTCTGGAGGAGTCATTGCCTGCCTCCTTCACTGACAGACACACATATGCATGAATTCAACCATCATAACACAGGCGCAACATATGCAAACACACAAAAAAAAACATTTATAAAAAAGGCATGGCCACAACAAAAGGCACGGACATTTGCTCTCTTATGAGATATCAAAACAATATTTTTGTTTTGTTTTTTTTTTGCTAGGGGGGGGGGGCATAATTCCTCAAAAAATACTATAAAATAATATAAAAAGTATGCGCTGAAATGACATTTTTTTCTGAAGCAAAATATGTCAATGGGTGATTACAAACCATATTGATCCTTTCAACAAATAAGCAAATGTCCCCAAATGGAGATTGGTAATTGCTCATTACATGTTTTTCTACATGATTATGACATTTTTTTTCTCGTTAATATTCGGACACCTTTGTGGTATATATATTTCTATTTATGTAACTCTTAACACAGTATTGGTGTAGTGTAACTAGCGCCCTGGGTGACAGAAAGGACGGGCGGCAGGGTTAACAAGTGCATGGCAACAGCCCACTGTGTAAAGGCCAGTCACTCACAAAACAGGAACCCAAACTGTCGAGTAGCTTGTAATGTATCAAGATGATGTGAAATGTGACTGTCAGGTTTTAGGCGCTCCGAAGGCCACAAGTTTAGCAACTCTCCCCTCTTTACCCTGCCTGGTACATTCCTCTCTGGTGTGGCAGATGTGGGGAGTTGTTGCTCACACACTGGGGTTGTATCTGGATTTCATCAGTACCAAACAATCCTGCTCACAATTAACTCACATGAAGAGGTAAGTGAGGCAAGTTCTCTTTAAACTGAGTGCTGTCGCATTCAGTATTTTTGCACCGATGCTGAAAAGGAGTGACAAGGGTCAGGGTACATCAGAACCACCAGGACATATTAACATGAGAGTTGAATTCACTAGTTTATCTTGCAGGCAGCTGGTTTATGCTTGATGATGATTACTATGTACATACAGTATTTAGAGAGTAAATCTGGCATCAGATCATGTGGCTACTGGGATTACCCAGCATCTGCTCACAGTATAGCAGGTCTTAACCAGGTGTTTTGTGCAATGGCAAGGTTGTTAAATGAGCTACATTTTCTTTTTCATCTACTGTAACATTTGCTAATTACATACACATCCAGAATATTTAATTCTAGTGAATGCTAATTGGATCAATTGTTCCAGGTTAGAAATGTGATGGAACCAGATTTGAAATCACTACAATGTGCAATCTAAAACAGGGCTTCTGTTGCATGACGCAATTTCAAGTGAAAATAAAGGGATAATAACAGAGAGAAGAAAAATATTGACAAATATCCTCAGTAATGTATGATTGCAGATCTCCATTCATTTATTGCCTCAGTCTGCCTCACCACCACCTCCACCTCCTTCCCCCACGTTACAGCCATTTACCTAATTGGATAAAACGACTCCTGGATGTATGCCAAAGGGGGTTTTATAGTCCATGTTTGTGATTCAGATGTTTGATTATAAGCTCTCTTTGATAATTACTCCCAGTTTGCTACCAGCCAGTTGGGCCCACTCTCTTTATCGCTTCCTCGCTGTGCTGTTAGCAGCAGTTGTGTGTGCCTAAAATCAACCACTGGGCTGTAAAAGGTACCGCAGCATGCCTTCTGGGCCCAACATCATAGGCGTGTTTTGTGCCCAGTTTACCGAGGTTAATTATCCCTAATTCGAGGTAATGGTGTGATCAAGTGTGTGCTATTATCACACATCCCCACTCACACTCCTCTTTAAAACTGCTGGTTCTTCAAAGGTTGGCATTCCTTTGCATTGTTGTGCTTCTGCTGATTGGTCTCCCATCTCCAGTTCCTCCATGCCAACAGATTCCTCTCCCATCTTTTCTGTTTATTTTAGCTTGGACAACTTTACATTCACATGTGCCTGAAACAGTTAATCCATCAAGGATTCATGATTGTAAGTGAGAGAGATAGCTCGCCTCACCTGAACTAGCCCTGAGGGGTCCTTGAAGCTGATGTGGTTATCAGTGTGCTGAGAGGGAAGGAGACATAATCAATTCTGTGGCTCATGGGGCTCTTTCATCGACCTTCCCGTTCTGAAAGAGTCTTTCCTGCAGTCTGACCCTGCACTGTATTACGGCCGGTCCTTGCCATCCCTACAGCACTGCTGATATGGCCCAGCTTTATTAGGTCTTGTCTGACTCTGCATGCCTGAGCTCATGTCAGGTCTCACCTCTGTACCCAGAAGGTGTAACTGGAAGGCAAAGACCCAAAGGATACCCTGAAAGTTTGAAAATGTTGCAACTTTTCAATTTTTTTTTTGAATGTGCTGGAACACTCGGATGTATTTCTTTCCAAAAATATTTCAAACCATAAACTCTTCCTTCTCCCATATTTTGGACACGTTTGTACACATGTAATTATAATTGTAAATCTTTCCTTTTTGTTTACATTTTTAGGTGGAAGCAGAGAAGCAAATGTTTGTTTTTTTTTATAGAAAAGCTAAAAATAATGCATGTTATGGTATTTTAGACATAAAGCAAGGGTTAATGCCAGCTGCGTTTTTTTTATATTGTTAGTCTTTTTTCGCTCTTTAAAATGCAGTCTCAGATGTGTTCATACTCGATGCTTTTTTCTGTTCTTCACTTTCTGGCACATTTGCATGAATGCACGCACACACACACACACACACACACACACACACACACACACACACACACACACACACACACACACACACACACACACACACACACACACACACACACACACACACACAGACCCTTAAATACACACATAGCATCAGTGATTACCATTGTTGTAATCCTTTTATTTTATTTCCCTTCCTATAGTTGCCTGCTCTTTGGCAGCCTGCATGCAAATGTGGTGGGTAATGAGGAGAAAAAGGCACTGAAAGAACAGAGAAGAGAAGGGGGGGAGGGTGAGGCGGGGAGTAGTAGAGATAGAGACAATTTCTGTGCTTGTGAACAATCAAAAGAGCAGCACACTCCCATTCTTTGTACTTTTCTTTGGCTTTTGTGTGTGTTCATGTGTGTGTGGTGTGTTGGTGGGTGGGAAGGGGGCTGGTGCTGTCATGTGTCTGACAGATATTGAAGATAATTGTCCTCTTTCTTCGTCTTGCTTGTGTAATTCCATTGCTTCTGCAGCTTGAACAACGCTCACCTGGGCAGAAGAGGAGGGTAAGGACACAGGAGGGAGTTGCAGAGAGTGGGGGTTGGTATGTTTGGTAAAATGAAGAGGAGTATACTTTACTTACTGCTGTTTGTGAAATCTGTTTTACAGTCAGAGTGGATCCATTTTTTTCCTCCCTCTGCTAAAGGTGTTTAGCTGTACAGAATACTGATAGCTTCCAGCTTGTGGAAGATAAGTTAAAATATTGGCATGTAAGCTGTCCTTAGAAAGTTTCCCTAGTCTGTGTGTTTTCTGCGAGCCTCCTGGCTTGCAGGAGGAAGGTAGATGGCAAAGTTGTTGCAAAGTAAACCCAAGATCCAGAACCGTGTATATTTTGGTGGAATACATTTGAATTATAAAAACCAAGGAGGGAAATATACCGACATCTTCAATCCTGGATGGAGGACATCAACTATTAATGAGATGGAGGGATTCAGGCATTCATATTTCCAGGGCTGCTTCTTGCAGCAATTAGGAGCTCTGTATTGTTAAAATGTAGTCTCCAGGGGATCCAGGTAAGTTTGTGTCCTGAAAGTATTAGTAATGGTAAACTAGTCCTATTGAGCTACTGTATCTCCACACACTGGACGATTTTACCTCTACATGTCTATTGGCGCTTTTACACTAGTACCTGCGCTTCTCCACTAGGGGTCGAGGCGGGTGGAGGCATGCCGAGTAGATACGTTTTCTGTATCTATTCTGCCGAGGTTCTAAGCGTGCTGAGTCGAGCTGCATCTGATGTCATCACAGTACAGGACACCGATTGGTCAGGGGGCGGGGCCGTCAGACGTTTGAGTCAGGAGGCGGAAATCAGTGGAAAGAGCCACTCGCGGCTTCTTCATTTTATTCGACAGGCAATGGCAGCGCAAAAGTATGTTTCGTGATCCAACTCTGAGGTGCAGATGTTCCTAAGGAAGGACCAGATCCACCAGGCGCTCTGTCACTTCATAGCTGCTTGCGGCTCCCAGCTGACTTTTCAGCAGCGCCGAGACAAACAAACAAAAAAAAAAAGCGTTGCCGCTTGAAGCTTCTTTCACTCTCATTTTTTAAGTTGATGTCGAACACAAGCCACAGACCCAGCAGCACATATATCATCTCCTCCAGGTTCTACATCTTTAGTGTTTTTGTCTTCTCCATTTGGATCACTAAATCAAATACGTCACAGCAGCTTCGCTCCAATCCCGCCTACTTCTCATCTGGGTATCGAAAATAAACGAGGGCAAGGCGAGTCGAGTCAAGACGAGGCGTGGCGAGTCGAGTCGGGCTGAGTAGGTACTAGTGTAAAAGTGCCATATGAGGGAGGACTACAGGTAAAATACATTGCATATATGTATATACTGTAGTGTACCTAAAGTATATGAAGTCTTACTCCTATCAGATAAAATATCAAAATGCTGAAGACACATTACAAAAAGATTGATTATATGTAATTATGACTCACACTTGGATTTTGTTTTGAGTTAAACAAGTGACATTGTGAGCAAAAGGCAGAGATGACCCCCCCCCCATAAAAAACAACATAAAAGTGTAGACTTTGTAAAATAGTTTGAACAGATGATTGCCTGGATCACAGGAATGCAATTTCCTTGATTAAAGATACTTATCGGCATCTTAGGAAGCTTGATGAAATGAACCTGATCCGTCTGATGCAACAGCCAATTGAAACAAGCCCCAAAATTTTCTGTTACTAAAAAAGGCGGTAAAGAAAAAATCAAAGCTTAAAGTCATACTCTGCTTCTGTTGTTTTTTCTTTAGTTGTAATTATGCCGGGGAATAGGGAGAAGGCCAACTGTAGCCTCATTTCTTCTCTTCCTCCTTCCTTCTCTCAGTCTTCTTCACTGCTCTCACTGACCTCTCCTTTTTCAGGCAATGCTGAAAACATTAGAATATGGAGCCAAATCAAACAATGGTGGGTCCCATTGCTAAGCAGCGTCTAAAAAGATTGGGCAGACCTCCAAAGCTGTGGTCACTGGAAACACTGGTGAACGCTGGGATAATACTAGGCTTTAACAGAAGCAGGACTCTCACCCCTTCCACCCTCTTGTATAAGTGTACGGACAGAGACACACACACACACATTCCCACAGATACAGTATACATACATTTATATATATATATATATGTATATATATATATATATATATATATATATATATATATATATATATATATATATATATATATATATATATATGTATGTATGTATGTATACTGTATCTGTGGGAATGTGTGTGTGTGTGTCTCTGTCCGTACACTTATACAAGAGGGTGGAAGGGGTGAGAGTCCTGCCTATATATATATATATATATATATATATATATATATATATATATATATATATATATATATATATATATATATATATATAGACAACACATGGACAACACAATGGGAAATTGACCCTCATCACCAAGTCCGACTGTAAGTTGCTGAGGTCTCATGCAACACCAGACACAGAGGCTTGTTTGTTACCAAAAACACAATAATTAGATCCATCGTACCTTCCCTGAGACCTATGATGATGCCCTTCTTTGGGCTGTGGTCTCAGCTCAGAGGTCATTTGTCCACAATGAGGTCATACTGTGATTGTTGTACTGTATGAGGTGACTAAAGCTGCTGTCCAGGACTCCATTCAATCAATGGGCTGCAAGTTCATCCTCTAATTACTGCAGTGGGCGCCCCTCACCTTCTCCCTGCAACTTATCAATAACACACTTCCACCTCTTCCCAAGGAGCCATAAATCTTTAGTGCTGAACCTCCTTCATTCTCCAAGTATACTATAGGAAAACTGGACACATGTGTTAACAATCGATGACAGGTGACCTCCCCTTTCTCCCCTCCTGCCACCCCAACCCCCCTTTTAGTGAAGCTGTTGAGGGAAAAAAAAGTGTTCTTTTTTTCACATAACAGTATCGCCATCTGTTTTCATACATGTTTCTCTGTGTATTCATGTCGCTTGTCTTTGTTTCCTCTGTGCTATATCTTGCTCAAACTGTTTCCATCTTTGCCTCTGAGTTTCTGTATTCTACATCTGTCCCAGTAATGCCCTTTCTCCTGTTTCCAGCCACCCTCTACACCCCACTCTGTGACGGAGGGGTCAGGATTATGTCTCGAGTAGGAAGGGAAGTAACCTGCAGGCTGTAAATGAAGGATTTTTTTTCTCTCTTTTTTTTTAAACTAATGGTTTGCAGGGAGGGCAGAACACAGCTGCATTCAGTATTGAGCTTTTTGAAAGGTGAGCAAGAAAAGGTGAGCAAGAAAATGATGCATGGCTGAGAAGAAGAAAGTCCAGCCCACATGATCATCATAATAAACATCTTGTGACTACCTCAACAATACAGAGTCCTAAGAGCAAAGGTTATTTTTTAGAGGCTTTGGGCATCGAGGGAAACTGGAAGTTAACTGTGACAATGTGGTTTCTATTGATAGAGAAAGCTATGGAGAGGAAGTGTTATAGTATTAGTTAATGAGAAGGATTAGAGGACAGGCAAATATAAGCACCAAAGTTTATTTTCGTCTATTCTATCTCAAAGTTGCAGATGTAGAAAAAAAAACAACTATGTCATCATACTGTGTAAGAATTTATGTGCATGCATATTTCTGCATATATGCCAGCATACAGACATACTGTGCTTGGGGATTTTTTTCCCCCTGGGAGGTTTAGTTCAATGCACTCTTTTTATCATCCTTACATAAATTAAAACAAACATTGCTGAACCATTGACTTGTCCAGGTTTTGATAATTCCAGCAGACAGTTGATGCTCCCACATCAATGTCCAACAGCTAAGACATATGGCACTTTTCCACTATACCTTCTCAGCCCGGCTCGCCTCCACTCGGTTTGGCGCTTTCCCACTAAGGGTCTACCATGCCGAGTAGATACTTTGTCTGTATCTACTCTGCCAAGGTTCTAAGCTGGCTGAGTTGCCCTGTATCTTTCGTCATCAAACCACATGCCACCGATTGGTCAGGAGGTTGGCTAGTCAAACGTCTGAGTCAGGATGTGGAGTCAGCGAAAGAGCGACTCTGACGGCGGCTTCTTGTTCATTTTATTCGACAGGCAATGGCAGCACAAAAGTCTGTTTCGTGATCCAACTCTGAGGTGCAGATATTCATAAACCCGGTGGCTGAGGAGAGAATTAAAAAGGGATCTAGACGGGCGATAAGGAACGACCAGATCTACCAGGAGCTCTGTCACTTCATAGCTGCTCGCGGCTCCCAGCTGACTTTTCAGCAGCGCTGAGACAAACTAAAAAAAATTTAAAAGCGTCATTGCTTGAAGCTTCTCTCACTCTCATTTTTTAAGTTGATATCGAACACAAGCCACAGACTCAGCAGCACATATATCATCTCCTCCAGGTTCTACATCTTTAGTGTTGTTGTCTTCTCCATTTAGATCACACAATCAAATACGTCACAGCAGCTTCGCTCCGATCCCGCCTACTTCTGCTCCAGGTGCTGAATTGTTATGGAAAAGAAACTAGGCCAAGTTGAATTGAGCCGAGTTAAGATGAGTAGAGCCGAGTAGGTACTAGTGGAAAAGTGCCAATAGAGTCTCTGGGACAAGACTGTGTGTATCTGCCCATCCTAAAGAGAATCTAAAGAGGACTGCTATTTAGATTCTCAAGGTTTTCAAGGTGACATGCGGACATACAATATACATTACAGGACAAATATTTGCGACTGGAGTATGTTTAATTATACAGGTAAAATGTTCAAATAAAAAACATTAGTGGACATTTTAAAAAAAGAAAGAAAGAATGAGATAATTTTTCTGTGGTTATTGTTAGGTATTTCATTTAGGATTTTAATGTCATACTTTAAAAAGAACAACAATGACACATAAAAGGAAAAAATTGATAATGTGGTTAATGTCTTCTGGAAACTTATTTAAGGTCCTGTCATTTATGTGGATGAACAATGCTCACCTGAGCAGAAGATGTTCTTCATGACAGTAGCAATTCCAGTTGTAGCAGCCACCTTCTGCAGGACAATGCTTGTGGCAACTGTGAGCCAAGTATTAGAGTGGGTTGTGCTTTAATCGTAAGGTTGATGGTTCAATCCCAAGCCCCTCTGTGCTAAAATATAATTGAGCAAGAAACTAAAGCCCAATTGACTCCTAATGAAGGCCAACCATGAAAAGATGTATAAGGAAGCATATATGTAAGGTGTGAATGTGTGTAGCCAATAAATTGTGAAGCACTTTGTAAAACCTGACAAAGGCTGTGGAGACCACTTCCCATATAGCAAAACTGCTCATAAATGTCTTGATGAACTTAAAAGGACTCCCCAGACCGCAATCCGAAAAGCGCTGCATTGCAACTCACCTGCAAACGTCACAGAGCCAGACCTATGGAGTACTTTACAAGGCAGCCGTTTTTTATTTTCACTATGACTTTATTATTTACAACAATAAAATGAAGAGTCCTCTCTACAATTCAGAAAGAGTTTTTTCCTACTTTTTTTCCCCCACAGTGAAAGATAATATTCCTCTCCTAAGCAAAGTTGTTTTGTAAATGGTCTCCTTCTGTTGTAGCAACCCGTGGTGGATCTACTTTGGAGAAAATAACAATAAAAAAAAAAAACATTTAAATGAACATGCATAGCTCTTTGTTTGCATGTGTGTACTATCTCTGTGCATTTGTGTGTGCACACTCTGAGATACAGTCGAAATGTGCATGCTACAGAAATGTGCAACACATTAAGTTCTGGCAGTCCGTCCACATACATAAGTTTGATTCATACATACAGTAGTGCTCCAAAAGACCACTTTGAGTTGCCAAAGATTACTCACTTTTGCATGCGAGAATCTCTGTTGCAGGGAATCTGAACACTCTTCAGACTAAGAGGACAAACAGGAGAGCCAATAGTTGGTGACAGCAGATACATCTTTGACGGCATGTCTCAACTGTGCTTCATACACAGTTTCCTGCCTTGCTGTGGCTGGATCGCAACGCAGTGTATTGTGAATTTGCCCAGAAATTTGCTTTCTCTCTTTCATACTTCATGTTGTTGATGGAGATGCATGAATGTGTGTGGGAGAGAGGAGGTGAGTGCAGACTTGGCTCAGGGCCTGACTCCCCACTGTGTGCAACGCATCATGCCAAGGTTCTTTTAATTAGGCTGATCAAGTGTTTTGTGAGTATTGGACCGACACTCCACACCACTAACACATCCTCAAGCACGACTCCAACTCCCCCTCTGCATCCTGTTATCTTTCACATGTTTCCTTGGGCTTTTAATCTCTTATTATTACCATGCTGGATGTTTGTTTAATTTGCCACCGCATCATGCCAGCTGATGTTTTACCTTTAAACTGTAAGTGTTGAGATACTGTGTTGCATCCTTACCGCCATTGTTGTGTGTTTGTTTCCTTTTAACGATTGACAGACTTATAATGGTGTGGCCGGTCTTTGATCTTAGGAAAGAATAATTTTACGACCAAAAGTTTCTGAGTTTTTCCAATTTTCAAATAAAAAAGTAATCAGACTGGTGCAAAATCTTACCACACAACATTTACAATCTGACTGGGGAATGCATAAACAGTCTGAATATCTAAGCATAGAGATAAGAAAAATTGTGATTTCTGTTCTTGATGAAAGCAAAACATCAGTGCCAGAAAATTCATAGGGCTCAGTGGAAAAATTAGCATTTGCTGAAGTTTTTTCCTCTACTCTACATTACAGTTATATATATATATACTGTATATATTTTCTTTTTAGCTTTGAAAGAAAATAACACCTGCACAAGGGCCTCCTGAAGTATGCTGTCCATCACAGAGATGTTGTGTGCTGCTGTTGTTGAAGGTTACCACGGTAACGATCATCTTTATTTCTTAAGGGGCCCGGAGGCTTTTGGGCTATGTTTTGTCTGGAATGTGACTCCCAGAAAACGGTTAGATGTTTGCAGCGTGAGTGTGTGTATGTGCATGTGTGGGCAAGGGAGAAAGCTGATCATCAGGTTTGTGTGTATAAATCGTCTCACCCCTTGCTGGTTTCGTCACCTCCATGTATTCACAGGCGCACAAATACACCGAGCGGACTAAGACTTCTGCTCTTGCGCAGACATGAATGAGCTGTACATGAGGGAGTGTGTCGTACTGTGTACTGTTATGGCAGCGGCACCTTTCTCCCACTGCTATGTTTGCCTGCTCTCTACTGACTCCTACAGTATTCTTCTCTCTGTGTCTGTGATTTTGTTATGAAGCTGTGAGCTAGGAGACTTTTTATACCGACAGAATTACTGGGTCATAGTATCAAAATTTGTCAGGTAAGCAAACACTCCACGCCAAACCAAAGAAATGAATGGTATTATTTCATTTGTAAAGATTCACAATGGACTGCCTAACCAGAGCTGGATTCAGGAATATGAAAGCCAATCTTCAACCATAGTGGTTGCATTCATCACTTTTATCCACAACTTCAATTCCTACAAAACTAAGCAGAAGAAGTAAATAATTTATGGTGGAAAAAATATTATTTTAAGTGGCAATATGGCATGTGACATATAAAGAGTCATTATTTATCAGCAGGCCTGATGTTCACATGCTTCTCTCATGAGTCCTCCACCCCCTGGCTCCTCGCTCCTCTTCCATAAGAAGTAAAATAAGTTAAAGCACCTCATTACAAGCCCAGGCTCTGTGTCCCCTGGGAGTCGTGCAGACGAGATCCTGAGCTGTAACATCCTTAACCTCCCTCCAGCACCGCCTCACAGTCCACTGCCCAAGTCCTGCCATGAAATATGAGCCTAAAGGGGTCACAGTGATTGACCCCTGTTGTAAAATGCCAAGTGTGATGCATGCTCAAATGCTGTCTCCTCACAGATCCACATCTGAGGGTGCATAGCCTTGTGGGGCTTTGTAGGGTAATGTTTGTGTTCGTTTCTGAATTTGTTTGATATTCTTTGTTGAGTGGATCCATCCCAACTGGCAATATTTACCCTCCAGCACATGTGTGACAAATATTTCTAGAGATTACTGAGCAGGATCTTGTTTTTATCCTGTATTTCATGGATAACATGGGAGGTGATGAGACGTTGGGCAGAAGTGCAGTTTCTCTAGAGAGTAAAAGCCATGTGAGTGGGTCAAGAACACTCAGTCTTCATGTACCCATCTGTCACCAGCTCTGTCCTGGGTGTTTCTGGCTAGGATATCTGAAGTCCCCTTAAACCAAGCATGCATTTGAACATCATCTAGACCAGTACTGGCTCAGTATATAAACACTCAGTTGGAAATTATTTCCAGACCCTGTCTTTTGTTCTCCATTCACACAGCCTCCATGGTTTTTCTTTCCATTGCTTAAAAACTTCAGACTCTGGAGGGATAGGTTTGTCCCCAGTCATGTGAAACCTCCCTTTCTCTTTTTTTATATTCTTCTTTTTATATATATATATATATATATATATATATATATATATATATATATATATAAGAGATTTTAATGGCCATAAAACAAACATTGCATCTCTAAATAATATTTTTAAATTAATAATTCCACCATAAATGACTTGTTCTTGTTGTTCTTCTTTTTATTATTAGGCCCGAGCACTTACAGTGCGAAGGACCTATTGTATCTGTAGGAGATGTTATCCTCGTTTTTATTTATTTATTTTATTTATTTTATTTTTCCGACGAAATGAGGGCCTTTTTGCCTAAACATGCCCCAAAAGTCACCAAATTTTGCACACAAGCCAGGCCTGGCGAAAAATTGGATATTTAATGATTTGCATTAATGGGCGTGGCCTAATGGCTCAACAGCGCCCCCTAGAAAACTTTGTGCCTCAAGCCCCACAATACGGTTTGACGGTTTGGCGCAATGTATGCCATTTCTTCGGCCGTTTCTTCGCCCGGACCGTAACGTGCACCCAGGTGTGTTATACATCAAAATGTGCATCTCCATCCTGCGACGATGCGCATTACTTTTCTCAGTCAAAAGCGTTACCGTGGCGACGATTGACACCAAAAAGCGCGCCCACCCTTCATCTGATTGGTCCATATTTGATAGTTCCTACTTTCTGCCATAACTTTTGAATGGCATGCCATACAGAGTCGTGGGTGGTGTCATCGGACTGGGTTTTGACTCCTTCACCTTAATTGGTGCAAATTAGCCCCTTCTTCTGATTGGTCGATATGTGATAGTTCCTATTTTCTGCCATATTTTTTGAATGGTTTGACATAAAGAGTCATGGGTGGTGTCATCTGACATGGTTTTGAGTCCTTGACCTTTATTGGTGAAAATTGCACGCGCGAGGGCCCGTTCATCGCTGCTTGCAGCTTTCTTTCTTATTATTATTGTTTATTTTTCTTTTTTATCACCAAGCAGCCCTAACAATTTTACCAGGGTCTGCAGGTAATTCTTACAGCTGTTGGTGTCAAAGTGCATGAGTGCGGACTCAGAAAGAGTTGACCTGCACAGAAAACGTTCCAGGAAAAAGCTTTTGCTGTCCAAAAGAACATTAGTGCAATAAACATTTGATCAAAGCCTATGCCTTTTGGATTAATGTGGTCTGAACATCTGAAACAAAAACACATTTGTTTGGCCACAGTGACAAGTAAATATACTGGGGGAAGCAAGTAAAGAAAAAAACTAACAAAACAAAAGAATTAGGCAGCTTGGACTCATTCCCCAACTACTAAGCATTTGAACATAATATGGGGCAATCAGTTTGGAGTCAAAGTTGATTGGACAATTGTTGCTTACCTACTAGCTGACCTAGGCAAGCCTGACCCAATCAAGGACTGGTAATCCACACCTACATTTGAAGAGCTCAAACTGTGAGTTGCTTTGATTTTGGCAGTGAATGCACAAAGCATTCCTCTAACTTCTCACACCTAAGGGATTTTTCCATTGGAAGAATGGCAAAAACTTTTAGTGAAGTAATGTCATAGACCAGGGGACAATTATGTAAATCAGGTATGGAAAGTTATTTCTGCCACAGGGGCTAATGTGAGCTTTCAAGGTCAAGGTTGTGCTGTCTGAAGAATCTTTCCTGTATTGCTACTTTTGCTAATAAATGACTGAATACGCTATTTCTTCCTGTTGTCTTTCTGGTTGTGGATTTGTTTCATTGAAACATGTAACCAAAACGTTTCCCTTGAATGTGCCTATTTTATAACTGCAGATCCACCCCCTCTTTACAGGTTCCAACGGTGCTATTAAAGTGGATAATGTGAATGCAGGAGCAGCATAGTCATCACTGAGGGCATACAGAAGAGTAGGCGCAAGGACAATAGAGGTGAGCTATCCTCATGGGAAATCTCACGCAGGTAAATGAAGAGGGGCTGTGCTACTTTGGCTGAGATGGTGGTGTTTAGCATTCAGGTGGACGCTTCGTGGGAGCACATGGAAAGCCTCGCCGTATCAGTACAACTTATGGTAAAGTGTGAGAGTCAGCATCAGAGAGGTCACCTTGTTTGGAGCCGCTGATATAAGATGATAACAGGCACATACTCACCCCGTTATGTTCATCAATGTAAATACAGTGGAGGGATTGTGTCAGTGAAAACTCTCCAACACTCTCAGTCGGAATACTGAGCGTCTGTGTGTGTGTGTGTGTGTGTGTGTGTGTGTGTGTGTGTGTGTGTGTGTGTGTGTGTGTGTGTGTGTCCACAAGGTGTGTTCTAATGAAATTCAGTATTGATCTCAACAAAATAGACTTTATACATCATTCATGCTCTCTATCAATCACACCCTCCAAGATTTCTAAAGCTGTTTGTTTTAGAAGAGTAGAAAAAAAGCTGGGCAATAATTACTTTGAAGAGATTGTTTTAAAGTCTTTCCTTCAGTCTTTTTCTAAAGGTGTAACAAGCTTATCTGTCAAAGACAATGTCCATTGAATGAACTGCTTAATTTGAAATTGATTGAGGTTCTTTTGGTCGAGGTGAGGAAAAATACTTTTCTTCTGCAGAGCTCAGGCTTTTGGCTATTTAAATCACACTCTTCATCCATCTGCACCCGTGTCCTGACCGGTTTGTGTTAATATGATGTTCTCCCATCTGAAGAAATCAGTTATTTATTTGTTCCTGATTCCTTTCCTGGCTATATATAACTTTAGATTGTAGTAAGATGAGGTCAAATCCTTCATGGAGGGATGCTGTACACTGGTTAAGGGGTAAGAATACAGTGGTCAATGTGAAATGCCTCCTCCCAATAGCTGAGATAGTGCCATCCTCTCCTTTGTATAGTTTGGTGGATGTCAGAAAAATTCTATAGGGTGGATACAGACAAAAAGCAAAGAAAATAAACACAGGACGTGGTAACCTGACACAGGAAACCCAGTGAATGCTGGGAGTGAGCAGTGAACCGTACTTCCTGTTGGACAGCACAATGGCAAGCAGTGGCCCCAGATTCCGAAAAAGAGGCTGTAGTCGCAGGGACAAGGAAGGGCAGCCCGCGTCCTCCGGTCCATGGCTGATAAGAGCATAGATAGAAATGGCATTTATGTCACTCTTACCGCTTTTGGAAAACAAAACATCCTGGGGTTGCCCTGGTTACTGTTTTATCAAAATATATAAAATTGATGAATTAAGAATTGAGAGAATTCATTCCAAAGTTACACCACGTGCAGGGAGTCCAGATGTTTTGGAACCTAATGCCCCTTTTTGTTTGTAAGCCTTACAGTAGAAAAGACCTCCACAGGATGGGAAAGACAGACACGATCAGTAAAAAAAGGGGGGAAAAAACAATAAAAAGAGAGAATCAGCTTAGCATCAGTGTGTTCCACTAATTTTACATCAGTTCTTGGTTTCATTGGCATGACTGGCATCACTTTGTAACATTTTCTTTCGTCGGCTGCTTAGAGGCTTCATTAATTTTTCCTGTTTTATAATTTTGGGAGGATTTTAGGTTTGCAACCGTTGACGGTTGCTCCAGCGCTTGACTTTTTGAGTAGCATGAGGTCATTATTTTCTTGTATATTCAATCTGTATTCTATTTACATGTTTATGTTGAGGTTAAGCAAAGTTTGGAAATAAACCGGTCAAACTTCCATCGTCATCACATGCTGGCCTGGTTTTGCACAGAAAATGTATTTTATCCTTTAAATTAAACATGACTGGTTTAATATGGTTTAGTTGATACTGATACGTAGCACCAGTTAAGACTTAGTTGATACTGTCGGTGTTATCAATGTCGTTTCAGTTTTTAGGAAGGCAAAGTGCTCAGATCAGTGGATTATTTAGTGTTGTTTCGATGTGCTTCCTGATACACGTTGAGATAAAATCTATATGTGCAAATCTTTTCTGTACTTGGCTGAGTGTACTTATAAATCCATCATGACGGCATTGTTTGCCTTCTTTTTGTTTTTTTATTGTGTTCACAGCGTGCCTAACACTTCCACTGGAGTGTAATCTTGCATTTACAGTTTCATTATCAGCTGCAAAACTGTATTAGAAGAGAATTTCAAATCAACATACAGTAGGTGGAGAAGAATCAAATCTGGTTTCCAGTTGTGAGTTGTTACATAGAAAGTACAGACTGATTTTTCTATATCATATCAAAAGAAAATCTGATTTTCACCTACATTTGGTGCAACCAGCCTTAAATATTTCGTGTGTGTTTACAGTCAGGTAATACATTTCTGATAGCTGTCCATTCGTAATCATTTTTAAAATCAATGCAAAATGCAATGTGCAAAAATTTCAGAAGCGTTTCTCATTTAAGCCTTTGGATCTCACTATTCAGTTATGTAACTTGGTTGCAAGCATGAAAAGAGCATAAAGAGGTCAGTATGTCTCTTAAAATCTGACTGTGTCTGTGACTGGTCCACACTTCCTACTCCTCCTTCATCCTTCCCTGCTGACCTCTCCGTCTCCTCTCAGAGAAGATGAAAATACTGTAAAACATTCTCGTGGCATTTTCTGTCGCAGTGGGACGGATTTTTTCCAGGCAGCTGCAATTCAAAGAAATCACTGTTAATCCAACTTTGGAAACTGAGGCCGAAAACAGCCCGGCGTCAAATAAATAAAGTAATTTTAGTAGTGTGCAATCGCAATAAAATGTTATCCAGCTATTTTATTGACGTTGTTTTCTTCTCCACTTTCTGTCACTCTCACACATAAGTCAGGGCTGAGGAATGGTGAATGGCCTGTTCAATTTGTCCTTTTTTTTCCCATGATATCGACACAAACCAACTAAAAAAGTGGAAGTGGCCTGTCTGTACGTCTTATCTGGTTGTTTTGTTGTTGACCCCGTAGCGTGAGTGCGTATTCACAGCCAGTTCCTTCAGGCCTTCCCTGTCTCACCCGGCATGCGTGTTAGCTTACTCGGACCTATCTGCAGCATTGTCCATTCAGTTTGATTATCACTGACCCACACCGCCTCCTGTCTCCGGGGCTCACATGAACCAGTACTTCCTCCGAGGAAGGAAATGTACCCATAGGCCGGTGTCACACGATTGCACTGTACAAACTCCAAAAGGCGAGTTGGACTGAAAATCTAAATCTGTAAATGGATCTGTAATGAATGTCCCCCGGATATCGATGTGTTTACGCAGAGGTAACAAAATTATTATTTTTTTCACATAAATGCATTCTAGTTCAGAAACATATTAAAATGGATATAAATAAAACTTCCCCTCGCTTCCCTCTCCCCTTACATTTTTCCAGAACACCCATTTATACACAGACACATGCGCAAACAGATGGGCAGTGGGACTTCAGGAACGAAGGAGATCATTTGTCTCAATCTGCAGCGATGATCGTTTATCAGTGGCTGGAGGAGAAGAGTGGGAGCAGGTGGTGGAAGCATGCTTTCCAACGGTACCTCAATTATTAGCTCTACAGCTTAGTTTAGGGATGGGAGAGTCCAGCCCTCACCAACCTAATCACTAACCAATTACACTGGGTTAAGTTGCTCCACCTGGATTCCTGGATGGTCCATGAAGGAAGATCCCCAGTCTGTGTCTTCAGCTTGGACCTCATCTCTTAAACTATAGATTAAATCATTGTTTAGTTTAAAAGAACCAAACCTACATTATATGGCCTGGTACCTTTTGGAAATCATTGGATCCTGACATTTCCCTTTAGTTGTTTCTTTTCTCTCTGACTGATCCACTTGTGGTCACAATAGATAGTTTTTCGTTCATTCATACAGTTTGGTGTATAGTAATACTGTGGTGGTTGCTATGGGAACCTGGTAGTCAGACGATCTCATTACTGGCCCTTAACCATTTCTTTCTCACCCCCTCTCTAAGGAATTACCACATTTCATTATGATTGCCCTCCCCTCTCTCCCATCTACCCCACCTTCTTTATCTCTGTCTCCCCTGTGCTCCTTGTGCTCCCCCCTCAAAGGTCAGATGTCCTCCATGGTGGGGAGAGAGGAAATCTGTAAAAGCGTTGAGGTCTATTCAGTAACCCCCCCCCTCCTCCCTTTCCATTTGCACCCCACAATCATTCTGTTCCTTTCTAAAGCTGCAAAGAAAAGGAGCCAGAAAAGAAGGGAGGGAAGAGAGGAGCCTTGAGTCTGCTGTTCTTTAGAGCACATTTTAAAATCTGTCTCTTTTTTCTGCCCTTCTCTTTTCTCTTCTAAAAGCATTCTTTAGTGTGGAAAATAGCTCCTTGAACTGATGCTGGAGTAGTGTCCACAATCAATAACCCTTGAAGTCACACATACACACTCATACTGGGCACACACGCACAATACCTTAACTGATGCGTTTGGATGTGCATGCATCTATAAGTGTACATGTATATACACACAGACACATACTTAGTTCTGTACTCTTTTAAGGGTTAATAATGAAACAAAATGTTGTTATCCTAGATAAATTAACTTATTAAAAAATAACAGACTTATAACTGCTGATAAGAATTTTAGAGACGGAATACTGATGGAATGTAAATGGAATGTAAACATATGTATCATCTCATACACAAAAAAGGATATTTTATAAAAGGCCTCATTTAAATAGATTCTTTCTCATATTCCCCTTATTACAAAGTATCAGTTTTTCTACCAGAGGTGGCAGAACCTCATCTTTGAGCTCCTCTCTCTCTCTCTCTCTCTCTCTCGGGTTTTCACTCTGTCATTCCTCATCTGCTACAAAGGGACAGTGGACAGTGGTCAGATCCATATGCCCTATTGCACCATCAGACAGTGATCCATATGGGGCTCTATTCAGCTGCACTGGCCGCACAATTGATCCCAGCCTCTCTGCTGCAGTAAACATTTTACCCCGGCTTGCCTCCATCCTGATCAATAGCCTTCTTTTAATAATGTATCTCATTGATCAGTTTGGTCTCTGAGTAAATTGATCAATTATTTTAATCTTTTTTTTTCCTTTTTCATTTGGCAATGTGGTGTCAGATAAGGGGCAAAGTGCTTTGGGTTAAACATTTAGTTCTGTTGTTCTCTTTGCTACTATTTTTAAATATGTTCCCTAGGCTTTTAACAAAGCATTTGTAAAGCTGTTAGTTTTTTTCCCCCTCTTTTAGTCTAAAACATTGGAAAAATAGACTAAGTGGATCAACAGAATTAGAAAAACGTCTATGATCATTAGATCATTTTATTGATTATATTGTCAAGATATCTATTAAAATGAGCATTTTTAACAAGCAAGATGATAGGATATGAGCAGCAGCCTGAAATGTTGTGTCATATCACCTTTTACCCCCAGGATAGGATAGGTAGTCATTTAGGAGCTGAAATGCTGCCCAGAAATACCTGTTGCAGACAAATAAATCCCAAGTGTATCTTTATTAAGCAATGTGTGTTGCAGATGTTGCTCATGTGATGTGTGAACATAGTGATCTATCTGATACAGTATGTGCCCCATCTGGTATGTTCATAAGAGACTGACATGGTTGACAATGTTGTCTACGAAGAGAATTCACCTGTGTTACCTACCAGTGCTCTATGTGATGTCATTAGCTCAGTTTTTAACAGGCTACAAACAAAACGTCATGCATTCCTGGAGAGTTCACTTAAGTCTTTATTTCTACACTTCCAAGGGTTTGTCAGTAGATTTGTTTTATTTTTTATTTTAGTTTGTTAATTACATTTTTCTCAATAATTTTCATTGGAACAACATACTGTTTTTCAGTATGTGACGGTATATGACACATTTTTCAATTTAATTCAAATCATTTCAATACATTTTGGTTTAATCCAGTACAGTGTCATTTATTTCAGTTAATCTATTTCAGTGATGTTTTTGGATCGAAAATTCCAACTGATAGGAATGTTTCAGGTGTTGGTTTGTGCAATAGCCCTGCAGTTAGAGGTATTTGTTGTATTTCTTGATTCAAAATTATCTGCATATTCTCTGTGCAGCTCAGGACTGAAGATAGGCCAGCACCTGTGCCCTCTTCCCCCCCCTGCCATTTCTTTGTTATGTGTCCAGAATGTGGATTTGCATCTTGTTGTTGAAAATATCCATGGATGTTCCCTACACAGATTTCATCTTGAAGGCAGCATGTGCTAAATATCCCTGTTTCTTTCTGTGCTAATAATGCCGTATAAGTGTAAATAAGCTGCAAGACACCGATACAACCTCGCACCATTACAGAGACTGTGATTTTGGACTTGTTCTAGATTATGATGTGGATGGTCCTTTTCTGCTTTGGTCCAGAGCCAAAAAAACATAATTTCTTCCAATAAAAGATCTGGAAAACTGACTTGTCTAAACACAGGTAATCTATTCCGATCCTTCCAGGCCGTTGCTCCCAGGCTTTGGAACGATCTTCCGCTCTCTCTGCGTTCCATGGAGTCTGTTGACTCCTTCAAAAGGCAACTAAAGACATTTTTATTTGTGCAGGCGTTTGCCTAATTGTCTTGGGGCTGTTATGATTGTAAATGTGTTGTCTTGGCCTTTTAATCTTAAATTTGTTTGTATCTCTTAACTGTGTTTTTATTTTTATTGTGAAGCGCTCTGTGACCATGGTCTGTGAAGGGCGCTGTATAAATAAAGTTTACTTACTTACTTACTTACTATTCACTGTGTAACGGCCCATCGCAGGTGCATTCAAGCCCAAAGACAGCAGGGCCAAGTAGACAGGGTTAATAAGAAATGTAATTTTTGTCTGGTAACATTTAAGTGCCATTTGTGAATTTAGCTTTGGGGGCTTGACAAAGGTGTCGCAAAGTAATTGATGGATGATTGTATTTGATGCAGTACCATCAGAGGTATCGGAGGTGTTCAGCATTTCTATGATTTTTTTGTTTTTCACATGTTTTTAAAAGCCCTGTAATCAACAAAACATGGGTTCATACCATTTTCAGTTCATATATTTTTTGAGGGATTTGGATTGGCATTCTTTGTTTGGGACAGTTGTGTGAAACAACAACAGAGAGATTTTAAATAAGATCAGGAAGATCTCAATCTACACATTGTTAAGCTTTACAGTTTTTACTTGTGATATTCTCTTAAAAAAATACCTCCCTTTTCCATTTGCAATTTTCACTTACAAAGCAATTATTTATTTGATGGTTCACCATCAATGTGGCATTCATGCAGTGTGTCTAACTACTTCAGAGTTACATCGGAGGGGTGGGGGGGTGATGGGGGATTCATGAACTATGATCAGAGGCAACTCCTACGGTGCATGCACAAAGCAGAAGAGACATTTCCTCTAGTTGTCATGAAAAACTCTGAGGTCTGAACAAGATTTATGATCTTTATACGCCTTCAGTACCCTTTGAATTACTATTAAAAGTCACATATGGGCAAATCATGTGGTTTCAGTATCTCAAGATAAGATATGATACAACTTTGTTGTCATTGTACCAACATACAATGTGAAGAATGTTAGTATAGTGGTCTACTGGCCCACGTAAGGTGCAAAGAAAATCTGCAAGCTGCATCAAATATTATGTGCAGGAAAAAACAAGAGAGGAGACCGCACACTTTTGCTCCCTAGTGCAGATTTATTTAGCACATCAATCGTCGTTACGTTTCGAGCGCATTTTGCTCTTCTTCAGACTTCTTCTTCTGTCTGAAGAAGAGCAAAATGTGCTCAAAACGTAACGACGATTGATGTGCTAAATAAATCTGCACTAGGGAGCAAAAGTGTGCGGTCTCCTCTCTTGTTCTTTCCTGCATCTATGTTTTGAGACCAGCACCTGTTGAGATATTGGATGTGTGCGACCTATTTCACCCTTTGTTCAAATATTATGTGCAAAATAAGATAAATATTGCATAATAAAATAGTGCAGTCATTAACGAGAGAAAAAAAAGCACTGTCTGTTGCACATGGTCCACTTCAGGAAAGCGAGTTAGTCCACTGTTGTAAACTATTTGTTGAACACAGCAGGTGCTCTTCAAAGTAACACGATCAAAAAAGTTACTTTTAATTCAAACAAAATCCATTATTGTAACATTAAAATAAAGAAAACAGAGTTAATTTGAACATTCTGCATAACAGTGTTATTGTCTTTGCCCTGATCGGGGTGTATATCACCTTCCTTTCAGTGATGGACTTCAAGGGCATTGGTCATCTGCATTTGTGAAGTAAACACACACCACCCACCACATCTCATTACTATTCCTAATTATTTTCAGTCACCGTTGGCCTGTGGTTGTGTGTGTGTGTGTGTGTGTGTGTGTGTGTGTCTGCTTCTCTTAATTTTACAGACACAAACAAAGGTGTACAAGTGCACACACTCATTTATTCTTGGCCCAGCCACAGCCATACATTGAAAGCACTGTGAAGCGGTGGATCAATAACCAGCTCGTGTCCCTGACTTCATGGAAGGTAGTTGAAATCCACAGCCTTATCAGAGCCAACGCAGAGAACACAGGGAGGAGGTAAAGTCTTTGTTAGTTTGACCTTGCAGAGGTTTATATTCTGCCGTGATATCTTCACAAATTGGCTATGTTAAAGCAAGTTTATTAGGAAACAAAATAAAAGGCATCTATTTTCTTTCTGATGCATGAAAGCATAAACATTAATGGTTCCACTTGTATTTTCTGTCTGCTTTGCCTCCAAGTAGATTAGGAAAACTGACTATTCTGATGGCAAAAAGGAGTTGAACAGCTGTGTTAGGTGTTTCACCTTAAAACGTCTAATTTTCATAGCCTTCAACCCGCACCTGTTTCAGATGTGGTGACAGAGTCCACATCACTAGTGAGATCTATCAGCCACCCCTCCCTACATCCAGATAGCCATATCAAAATGCTCTGATGATCATCTGTCACAGGTTTACAATGCTCTGTTCTGTTTGCTTGCTCTTCCAGAACACAGGTGTGAAGTCTAAGCAGCGCAGAGCTTCTCTATGATACAGCAGTTGCCTTTTCATGCTGTTGTCATGCATCATCCCAGTGGATGCACTTCATTTCCCAGACCAGGCTTAATGCTTGACAACAGCAACAGACTTTACCAAAGATGTGGAAGAAGATACAGGACGCAAAAATTGATTTGGTAGGTACCAGTCAAAAGTCTGAACACAGTCGTTTGTTAAATATGAAGGGGAAGTGGTCGGCAAATTTTTATCATGTTGGACAGTTGACAGTGTATTTTCAAAATATTGCATAAAACTGGTTTCGAAAGCCAAAGTCAAAGCTTTAATATAATTATTATGATGCTGGTACTGCTGTTTCTACTGTATTCCTGTGGCCAGGTTGGGTTTTGTGTAAGTACAAACGTGACAGCAGGCATCTGTGTGTTTGAGAGAGAGTTTTGTGTGTCTATAGAGAAAGCGCTAATTGTAAAGGATGTGGCAGGTTAAGATAAGGTTATCTTGACACAGTGAAACGTCTCAGAAAGAAGGCCAGGGCTTGCCGACAGAATTAGATTGATTAGAACAGCCATATTTGGGCTATTTCCAGATAGCTATTGCTGGGCCTCATTCCTTTCGCTCTCTCTCATCCTCACCCTCAGCCAATACTCCCCCTTCCCGACACTCCTGCTGTGCAGCAGGACAGTTGATAGTGCCACAGGCTGTCAATCAGACACTAACTGACTGGCCACTGCAGGGCTGAGATAGTCCCGGAGAGTCTCATTTTGACATCCGCTGCGAGAAAATAAGCAACAATATATGCACCGTTGCAAGAGAGTTCCTTTCTTACCAAAAAAAAAAGTTTGCCTCCCAATGAGACTTTAAAAGCTTTTCAAAACTCAATTCGACTTAGTGAGATGAAACTGTGTAGCACTTGCTAATTTTTTCTCTTCAATTTTTCCATCTTCCCCAGTCTTATAAACTTGAGGTAAACTGTCTCTCAGTGGTTTAAATGAGAAAAAATTGTAATCTTTTGGACTTCACTTTCTGTGGCATCGAAGTCAATCCTGCAAAAAAAGAGAGAGAAAAAAAACAGCACTCAGTTCCTGTCATCAGAATCCTCCATTAGCCAAGCATTAGAAACAAATTAACTCTTCTCAGTTGAATGGGTTGTCAGAGGAAGTGTGGGAAAATCCTCTATTAGGCGGGAGTTAAGTGCCTATTGGAAAGCTGGAGATGGAATCCTGCCTAATAAAGGGATAGTCAACCATTGGAACACCAACTGAATGGAGTAAAAGAAGTGCTAATTAAGAGAACAAAGTGTTGTCTTGCAGGCTCCTCCATTAATGTGAATTTTAGGGTTTGTCTCTCTGGCATCCCCGGATTTCCTGGAACTGACAGGTTGTGTGTGATTGCATGTGTGCAGCCAGTGTATGAAATGTATTAAAAAAATAATAAAAACGTTTATTTTAGTTGTGATGACAGTGCGTAAACAGATAAATAATGAATCTTCCCTGCTCCCAGAGGCCACACTTCTTTTTTTTTTTAAATTCCAGTCTCATCTGTGACATGTCGTAAGTCGTGCAAAGCTCTGAAACTATTTAGGGCGTTATGTCTCAGTTGAGTCAAGCCAACTCAAACCACAGATCCATTCCCCTCTGCCTCTGCAAACCCAGAGCATTTTCCAGTTTTCAAGCTGTGAAAAGTGAGAGGGATGGCGAAACAGCGTCATGGACCGAACTGGGCACCGACTCAAAATAAACTCAAGCAGGCTTGGCTGAGTACGAACTCCATCTCTGTTTATCTTAGTGAGAGTGAGCATGGGAGCCCAGTGATGAAATCAAAAAAGGGAGGAAAAAATTAAACAGACTTGAACGGGCCAGTGTATTTGGTTGGAGTTGCTATGGCCACAGAGTGCATGGATGCAGATAAACAGCACGTTGAGTTCTCAGGCAGGAATGTAGCCCTTCTGCCTGCGGTTTGGAGAGGAGGTTAACACTTCTCTTTCTCAATAGTTTCACCACTCAACATATGGGACTGAGGGGAGAGCATGAGAGGAGATTGCAGCATTATTGCATACATACATGGATGAAAGAGCATATGCAGGAATATTTGGGTAATATTGAGAAAAATAGGAGTAATGCGTAATGCTTAATTGCATTTTATGGCAGAAAGTTATCAGTGGTTCCACTTACAAATGGGTGCAAGAATTTGAAATGTAAAAAGAACTGAAAAATGACAAAAAAGACATTGTTAAAGGGAAGTTTTGACCCTTTTTTGACCCTTTTGGATGTCCTTCTCCAGAGTTATTTCTCAGAGCAACCTGTAACTTGTGCTCATGCAAAGTAACGATTCGAATAAAAACACAGTTGAATTCTTCAGTTATATCAAAGGTTACAAGGGGACGGGGTCCACAAGGAGCAATGAATGGTGGAAAGTAAAAAGAGAGAATGGAAGAAAGGGGGAGGTGTTAAGGAAACAGCAATTTGGTGAAAAATTGGTGTCTGCGGATGGCTGATAAGAGGCTCCCCTTCTCAGCTCCCCCTGACAAAATGGGGAAGCCTTGTCTGTCGCCCCATTAGCAGCCATCCCTACAAGCCCCTGCCTTTTCTACATGGCCAGTCTTCAATGGGGGACAGAAATGGAAAACGGCTATTTAACCAATAATTATCCAGCTGAAAGGATACCTGTCATGAGAGGGAAGTGGCCAGAAGAATAGAAGAGACACATGTGGGAGGCTGAGAGTGAGCGATTTTAGTCCTGTCTCTGCAGTAAGACGAACATGTTACCATGCGATTAAACCAAGAGTACATGTTCAGTAAAGTTGTAAATAAGAGGGAATGGATGGTGAGTGATTACGGAAGAGGATGGCACAAATCTCGACGCATGGGTTTTCAGAAAATAATCTGTGAGCTGTGTCCTGTACGTACTGTAGGATATTGCATAAAAATGGTTCCCCATGGATCCTTTCTGGCTTCTCTAATGTTTTATTAATGAACTGTACTCAAGTAGTTTGGTAGTGTTTTATGCAGACCTCGCTGTAAAGTCCACAAGTCCTAATGCTAATCAGTAAAAAACAGGTCTCCTGGTATTGCTAATCAGAGAACTGCTCCATCAATGCCCAGTTTTCACCTTTTTTCCACCTTTTTTTCGGCCAGCATTATAGCTGCTTTTATTATGCTCTCTAATTGCTTGTCCCTCTGGCTCTTTGTTTCCCAGAGCCTCTATTATCACCTCACTGCGCTTCCATCCACCAGTGTCATATAAACCATAACATTTCTGCCCAGATCTTGCAAGGGATGCCTTGTGCTGCAGAATTTTTAATGGTCCCCATAGGCCTGGCCCACAGTGCCATATGAGTGGCTTTATGGAAGCTATTATTAGTGTTTACTCACTGGCACTTACAGGGTCGACAAGCGTCCTGTGTCTCTCCATGTGCAGTGAAGCAACCCTGACTTTCTGATTTTAATATTATGGGTAATGTTATGGCTCTGTCGCTTTGCTCAATCGTTAACTCTGTGACCATTTTATGAGGTATTAATTGAGTTGTAATTTTGACTCAATGACACCATGTAAGAGTTTAATGCTGTTTTAACTTTGGATCTAATTGAAACCAGGCACTAAACTCTCATACTAAGCACACGAAATGATGAAAATTGACTGGTTTGATGTTTTGTATAGACTTTATTTAACACACCCTACATTTGTTATGAATTGATACAACAGAACCTGTTTAGCAAACAAATGTATATGTCTGTGATGACACATAGATTACATTTAACGTGAAACACCAAGACAAATAGTTAAGCCACACATGTGCACGTAAGCATGCACATGCACAAAGGGGGTAGAGAGGCTTGCATGGCGTTCTGCACTGATCACATTACCTCATCTCACATGCATTTCAGAGGCCTGAAACCTGATATGCATGCAATTGTTATTTTAAATCACCGTCTGGGAAAGCTGGAACCAAGGTCTACAGAGTCACTAACCCGAGGGGAACGTCGAAGGGGGGAGGTACAGACTGTGTAGGCCACAGACCCAGGAGGTACACTACAATCTGACAAGTATAGGTGTGCAGTTTTGTTGAAGAAAAAAATAGACATCTAATTAGAAATTTAAAGAAAAAAAAAATTGACTTGTATTTAAACGTTTTTGGGTGCGGGGGCTTGATTGTATTGCGCTTATCTGAGACTTTATTTCTTGTATGCCTTCTCTCCATATATCCCAATTTTTATCCGTGCATATACCTGCAAGGTTAATGTGCATGTGAAGGGAGGGAATATCGCACAGTGCTGACTTCAGATCCATAAGAATATATTTCACCACTCAAGGCTGAATGGGCACCGTGCCAAAGGCCGGTGGATAACTGCTGCTTCTCCCCTATCAGCAGCCCAGGTTAATTAAAGTTCCTCATCCCTCCTCAAAGTATGCTTTTAAACAGAGTGCTATGTGTCATTGGATTGTATTTCAGTCCTTTTAATGATGGATCCATTGTGTGTATATGTGGTGAGTGTGCACATTGCTGCAAATTTAATTTAATTAACTTCTTGCTCATGCAAGGCGTGTGCATTTATGTTTGACACCATTTGAAACTAACCCATCTTTCACAAACTGACTTTTCTTACAATAAAATGTTCAACCTTTGACGAATTAAGTTTGATTCAGCCATATGGTATCCATATTTTTAGCAGTAGTGATATACATTTCCATAATGGGGGTGATGATTATTAGCCCCCATCCTCACATGTACAAAGATGTTGCGTCATGAATTTACCAGACACTTGTTATTGATTCACTTTTAAGTAGTTGTACACCTGATGGCAACTGGCAAATACTGCAAAAGGGGGATACTGAGGATAAATACAGGAGCTACACTTCACTACACGGATGTGTTTCTTAAACAAGCCTGTGAGCCACAGGCTCACACATTCCTCTATAATGATGTGTAATACTTTGAATCCACGGGGTTAAGTATGAGTGAAGTGGGCTGCCTGCTCGCTGACAGTCACAAACGCAACTTCAGCTTAGGACTATCAGTGGAATGAGTGGAGATGAGTAATTACCTGTGACTCATGCTGAAACGTGCAAAAGCATAAAAGAAAAGTTTCAGTTGTAAACACATACGATGTATAAACACTGCAAAATTGATAATAAAAAATAGTTTAGGTGAATTGCATTCAAATATATGCTGTAAAACACACATGGCTTGACACACAGGTGCATGATTATTATATAGTATAAAGAATATTATGTACTGACTGTACTGACTTTGAAAATAGCACAAATTGTAAGCACAGCTATAAAGCACTTTGTAACAGAGGCGTTAAATAAAACCAACTTATTGCTTTCATGATTTCATCAATATTTTCCGTAAAGTTTCAGGAAACTGGCCCTGGCCTTCCTCTGCTGAAACTCATGTATTTGTCAGTAATGTTCTCTTCTATTTTTTTTTTTCCAGATCATTGAGCTGTGATAACTAACCGGTCTGTACTTACTGTAGAATGCATGCATGCTACCCATAAGCATTGGATTTTATTTCATTATTTACTTTATTGGAATGATTGTAATGGACTTTGTGTAACCTGCTGTAGGGCAAATAGGTTCGATGCAGATACCAAAGTCCTCCCTGTATTGTAATTTCCAGTTTCAAACCATTTTCTTCCCCTTCTCTCCTTTCCTTTGGTTATTTATTGGACAATCTTTCTCTTTTCCTCTGAGGGACAGCGTGTGCTTTGGGCATCTCGCCAACAGGACCTGCTTAATTGATGTCAGTAATCTGGTCACCTTGAGGGATAGTTAAAAGGGCAACTTTCTATTAGCTTTAGTTTATAAAGGTGGGTGGCGGGGGGGTGGGGGTGTGGTGCAAATTAATCCACACATTCCCAAATGCAGATATGCACACAACCAGTTCCCAAAGACAGGGAGTTAAAGCTGCACAGGATACAGAATTTATGCGATTGTAAAATGTTCTGTGGATATTAGGACGGATACGTTGGGCGCTAATCTTGTCCACTCCTGTTTGCTTCGAGTAAACATGAAGGTGTAGACTGTCTGCCAAAAATGCTGTTTCTTTAAACGCTGTAAGAAACACATTAGGACTAGTGCAGAGCCAAGATAAGTTATTTCTGGTTGGATAAGCACAAGGGGTTGCATTGGAAGAAGCCAAAAGAATCTACATTAAGGAGAGATATCTGTTAATTAAATCTGTCCCAGCCTGATCTCTATCTGTAACACGTAACTTACACTGCCTCCACTGCCGGATGAACACACACACACACACACACACACACACACACACACACACACACACACACACACACACACACACACACACACACACACACACACACACACACACACACACACACACACACACACACACACACACACTCCTTCTTACACACAAACACAAATGCATGAGCACACAGACACATGTGGAGATACATAAAATTTAAAACGAGACGCCCCTTTTTTGCATTTAACTTTACAAATAGAAGATTTTAGCGGCTTCCATTTCAACACTTTTTTTGTGAGTTGAAGGTAATCTCCATATTTTTTTTCTCTCTCTTTGTCTTTTTGTTTTTATTCCTTCGTCTTCTTGTTCTTCAAATGCTGAAATGTCTTGGGACTCTGTCTGGTTGAGAAGTACAGGGAGCTCAGAGGTGACTGGGGGATGAAGACTTGGGGTGTATGCAGACCAGATGTTTGGGCTTTCAAGAGTCTGGGGCGGGACACAGCGAGAGGACAGCAGAGAAGTTGGGGGGGGGGATGCCTGTTCTCAATTACCTTGATCAATGGAAAAGGGAGGTGGGGTGTGCATCTGTGTATGTGTATGTTCAACTGTGTGAGAACACTGTAAAGAAGGAACACAGATTGGGAGAAATGAGACAAAAGGAGAATCACAGAAACAAATGTTACTTGTATCAATATTGAACGAGGACTTTTTTTTATAACTCACTTCAGGTTTCATAGAGGTGGAGGCAGAGGTTTCTCACAGGGCTACTTTTATCACGCTAAATAACTAAATATTTTCCGGGGTGTTCATGGTAAATACAAAGAGCACCTCCATCCACTCATTCTGAAGCTTTGAGCTTTGAAGCCGAAACATGCTGCATAGGATTTGCATGAAATGAAGGCATTCATTACAGCAGGATGGAATAGCAATGATGATCGCTTGATTCGCTTCTTTAGGCTATAACCATTTCATTAGTGTGGTTTCAACAACAATAAAATGACCCTACTGGGACATTAAAGTTGTGCTCTACTCTAAAGACCCTGAACCAGAATATAGATGGACTACAGCTGAGGCCCCTTAGATCAAGCGGTAGGCCTGCACCGAGTTTTAATTAGGATTATATGTCCTCTTAAAGGAGTCTTTCTCTGAAGCCCCTCACATTTAAAAGCCCTATAGGGTTACAGAAGATTAAAAGCACTTTTCCATCTTTACCCTCTGATACATCTTTAAAATTGTACTAGGTTCCATGTCTCTGGAACACTTTATCTCCTCCCAAGAAGGACTTTGGGGGAAGGGACGTGTTAAGAACTGACTTTTCTCTTCTTCTTTTTTTGTCTCTTTCCTTTATATTTGCTCATGACAATGGGAATTTTGGCTGTGGTGTTTTCATTTACAATATCACTTTCATCAGATGCGGGGGGTGTCACATTACATACTTCAGGCTAACTGTGTCCTCCACTTTTGATAATGCAGCCTGTGTCCAATCACACACATCATCCCCTGCAACCTTTGACCTTTTACTCCTATGAGCAGAAAAAGAGAAAGGCATTGGTTTCAGCAGAGGGAGGAAGGGTCCTGGCTGGCTGTCTCTGGCTGCAGACCCCCCCCCCCCCCCCCCCCCCCCCGCCAAACCCCAGCTCCCCCTCGAGCTTCTTCTTGAAACCAACTTCATTCTAAACACTTGAAAACCCACATATGCAAACAATTAGCTTTCACGACTTACTCTGGGTGAAAAAGACCCACAGACATCCACAAGCACACATACAAACACAGAGATGAACGTAGAGTCAACAGGCAATCATTTAAACATGTATTCATATGCACAAAAGTCGGATGTGTTCTGTGTTGGACTTGCATGTGCAAATTTAAAAATACACTATGCAAACAATATATGAAACTTGACTTTACTCATTCGACTGGTGGTCTGCACACACATGCTAACATTCAAAACATGACTCACATTCTTCCATTTAATGCTACGAGAGAGATTTTGTTACGTTTTGTTCTTGTCAGTCCCTGCGCAAATAAAATATGTCGCAATGATGTGTCATCCTCAGCAATGTTTACTAGTTGCAAGTGAAACTATCCAGCAGAATAACACAAAATCAGAGAGGGAAAGCAACACAATTCAGAGGAAATAGACTAAACAGAAATGTCCCCTGTTATTTCCAGTGGAAAAAAACATCATATCAGAAAAAAATGAAAACACGATCATTTTTGCAGTCTTCTGTCATCACTGAAGGTATATAACATGTCTACTGTTTGTCTCCTGACCCTCCATCATTGTTACGTTGCTACAGATTATTCTGCTCTTTGTGAGGGCTTGCTAGTCAATTAGCACTCAGACGGCACACTTGCTAAGATGCCCTATTTGATTTGAGGTAATTAATATGTTACTTGCTAATGGAATGACTTCGAAACACATCACACATACACACGCCTCTGCTGAACGTCACACAGTATGTTCCTTTCAGTTTTCTTGTTGTAAGTTCAAGTTAGTTCAAGTTTAGGTTTACATTAAACCCAATGACTGAAACAGTCAGTGGGCCATTATACAAGAACAGCAATTGGATCCTGAGCCAAATTTCTTTTGTGACTACTTGCGCCAAAATTCTGCTTCGCTGACACATTCATTACCAACAGCAGGAGCATGAGGCACTTCTCATCTCGGGAGATTACTGAATGAAGGAAACACAACCTCATGGAAAATATTCTGCCCCAATATGAAAGGCTGCAAAGTAACTTTTAATTATGCTCAATGTCTTAACATTTTTCGTAATGACCATATGAGCACTTCTATGATAATATTTTAAAAACAGCCCCCCCTCCCAAAAAAACTAAAAAAAGATTCAATGTTGTTCACAAAACAACATAACAGACAAATCAGGATTTGAAGGATGTTCTCGATCTGCTTCTGCTGAAGTCACAGACCTGCAAACAATGACCAAGACATGAAATGAAAAAGGGTGAGAGATTAAATAAAAAAGGGAAGTGGTATAAATGGAAAATAGTACATTTATGAAATGACTCTGGAGCAGTAAATATGTTTTATGAATGAAACAATTTAAGGAAAATAAGCCTCAGGAAAAAGTGGATTCAGACAAGTGGCCTTTTATCATTCAACTTTGTGATCATGATCTCTGGCAGCATGGTGTCTTCATGGACAGCACTGATGTCTCAGCAAGAAGGTTCCTGCTTTGAAGCTCTTCTGTGTGGAGTTTGTATGTTCTCCCTATGCCATCTATGTCAGGTTAGTGTGTGGTTTTTTGTCTAGTGGCCCTACGGTGGGCTGGTGACCTGACCAGGGTGTATCCCCGCCTTTTGCCCAAAGAGATAACAGAGTGATTATGAACTTTTCAGTCATGGGTGTCATGGGAAAAGGATTGAATGCACTACTTATCTTATGACAACCAACATCCCTTTTATTAAACCACCTTATTCATAACTCAGGTTTAGCAGGCAAACACCTGTCACATCTGCCTTGTTGGCCGTTAGACGGTTCATCCAATTCATGTGGAAGATGTAGCTGTGAGGTTGTGACAAAGTGACCCGAAAATGTCCAGTTGGTGGGAGAAATAAAACTGGCCCGCGGACTGAAAGTTTGCAGCGTTGACCTGTAATGGTAATTGATTTCTAAATGTTTTTGTCGGAGCAGAGCGGGTCTGGGTTTGATGAAGAGTGTGACATGTCACCTCATCATGACTAAATGGCTAAAGATTCACTGAGGTAAGATTGGTGTGATGTGGATAATCGTTACATTATCAACACGCGCTGCCACGAAGTGCAATTTAAAAGCAATTAGGAGATCAGTAACCTTTAAATCCAATCATCGCTTAGTGTAGGCAATGTGTGTCATGGCATATCACCTGTACCTGTGGCAAAAGGAAACATTAATAAAATGTTAATCAATCACAAAGAGCAGGTAATACAGACAGGTAGGTCAGAAAATGATAAAATATTGATATAGGCACTGATTTTCTGTGCAAAGAAAGAGGTATTGAATCCAAATATATGTACAAATGTAACATTATATACACATGCCCAGATTTTCCTACTAGATAAATTCTTCATACCTTACATTGCTTACTCCAGACGGTGCCACGCACCATACATAAATAGTAACACATTAGCACACACATGCAAGCACACTCAGACTTGATCCAGTTTTGCCACAGGATGCTGTTTTCCAGCTGTTTAAACCTCTGCTCAAATTAGCTGCTCAGCCATTGGAAGGAAAGGCAGGCAGGATACCAGTAATTACTGTCTGATTGGTAGAGTGGCTGCAATTAGTAAGTTTAAGGCATGAAGATTTGCATACATATTAAAGATTTTTACTGCAAGACGCAGTTGCTGTTAAGATTCTCCAGTGGTCCACTCCAGGCACTAATGTTGGAAAAAAAGAGAAAAAAAACAGGGTATTGTTTGAATTATATCAATATGGGAAATCATTCCAATGACAGAGATGATTACAGAGTTGTTTCCAAAATGTAATTCACCATCCATACACACCATGATTGTGTAATCACAGCCCACACAGTGCCAGACCTGAAGGAGACAATAAAAAGAATGTGAAGGAATTTATTTCCTCCCTGTACGATATTTATGTGCCTCCATCCCGGCAGCACTGTGGAGTGTCTCAGCAGTGGTACGCCCTTATCATAGCACATTTAACAGGGGGCTAATCCAATCAGGTGGGATAACAGGGTTGCTCTCTGTGAGTGGAGCAGGATCAGCCGAGTGCTCCTCTGCTTCCCATTAGTGTGTGTCTCTCCAGCCGGGCCTATCCTAATCCCATTTCCTGATCTAAAGCCTTAACCCAAACAAGCACACAGGACAATAATCTCTGGTCACACTTCTGTCGGCTGTCCTGGGCCTTCAGATGCTTCGAATGGAGGTTTAGCAACAACTGTGCCAAGAGACTGCCAGGGGGACTCGATGTGGCTTACAGTCAGCCAGAGAACTACAACATCCATTGCATTTTCTTTATCTCTCTCCTTTTGTTTGTCTTTTCTTGATTTTAGTAGTGTTGTGTATCTGTTTGTGTTTCCTCTGTACCACCAAACAAATGTACCCACAAAGAACTCGGCCATGAAGGGATCATTTTGCAGCTGAGAATGTCAACAGCGTTGTTTTATAAACACATTTGATTGTAAGTAATCTCATTGTCCACACGATACTGACTGCCACGAGAGCTGTATTGTGAAAGAGAAGGACCGAAGGAGGGTAAATGCACATCCACAGCATGAAAAGGAAAGTAATTAGACTTCTCCTTAGAATTCAGAGAAATAGTAAAAAAAAAAAGTGATGGAAGGAAAAATGTTTTGGCTCTCTTTCCTTATCTTTTTGTCCCTGCTGAAAGCACATGTGCCCCAGATGCAGAGTCCTGATCCAAACCCATTCTCATAGACGCCACCCCAAGTGTCTCACTTACACGCTCTCCAAGGACCTCGGAAAAAACAGCCTCATCCACAAGTCCTTTTTCTCTTGCTTTCCAAAAGAAAAAAAATGTAACTTCAGCTTCGTAATGAATCCCAACTGAAGTACGGATAACGCAATAGCGGGTAGCTCAAACATGGCTTTTCAGCTCCCCATTTTCATATAACATATGGTGTACATCATGCAATCTTACAAATGTGATCAATGAAGTTTAATTCTTGTGGATGAAGTGAGAAAAAAATAAACACTTAGTAAAAGTATAAACTTTACTTAAAAAATATAACCATCTTCGTTTGTACCCATTTTCTTTAAAATGAAAACTGCAGGCTTCCTGCAAACTCGTGTTTTACAACTGTGTACACAGCTGCCAGCAGAGTTGAATCATATATAATCATCATACAGATTTTCTTACTCTGATGACTGTGAAAAATATCTGGTTCAAGCAAGAACTATGTTAAGAAAGTAATTTTAGTGGCACTGCTCTGGACACAGCTTTCACCAATTTTCAGAAAGTGAAAATTACTTAAACAAATCCTCATACTTTATTTTCTGCGTTGACAGGACCTGAGTTGACCAATAAATCTTTTACTGTATGAAAAGGTGCTGATTCTTCACTGTTTCTTTCTCACAGTGTTGAGGATGAGACAGCTATCTGGATAGTTATCCAAAAATATATCAGTTGCAAAGTAAACAAGACAGTTTCCAAATATATTACCGTTTCAAAACCTCATATGTTGGAACAAAAAAAAGTTAGTTACTACATTCAAAACTATGCTTCCAGGATGTGTTGCTAAGGCGAGACTGACAGAAGTGTGTGAAGGTTGATGCAGTTTGTGGTGTGTGGTGAAAGCGCAACAGAGAACATTTGTGAAGGTTCAGGCTGACCTGGAACAATCTACAGGAGCAGTTTCAACCCGTAGCATACAAGGCCGAGGAAGATTTATTTACTGACAAAAACGCATAAAAGACAAGATCAAAAATAAGGCAAAATATTTCAGTGAAAAAAAATTATGGAAAGAGAAAATCAAAGCAGAGCTATTAGAGATTGATGCACTTCAGTTTGTTCAAAGGTGACAAAATGAGGCCTGTAAGGAAAAGAAAAAGAAAGCTTTCCACCTGCTGCGTGCTTCTGTATTTGAGGCAACACCAAGGAATTTCAGACATAAGTACAAAATAAAATATGAACGTAAAATGAAACTTTAACTGGAACAACCTTTTTGGTTCCCCATTTTTGAAACGGGAACCACCATCCCTGTCTGTCAATTCAGGAGGACTGCCCCCAGTTTCCACACAATGTTGCAGAGATGAGTCAACCAAGACAACCCCAGAATAGCTAGAGCCTCGAGGAACCCAGTCCTGGAGCTGTGCCACCATGAAGCTTTAGCACTACTTTTGAAACCTCCGCTTCCACATGAGTGAGCCCATTCCAGCACCCCAGACTCGTCTCTTCCCCACTGAAGAGGTACAAGTCCATGTTCCAAGGCCCAGTTTCATTAACATGGGTTCCAAATGTCAAAATGCACACCTTTGGCTTCTGCCCGCACACAGCCCCGTCCTCTGTGCTCCTCTTCCAAACACAAAAGTTCATGAACCCACAGGAGGATTTTATTTACGTTTTTTATTTTTACGTTTTTTTAAAACTTTGAAAATAATGCTAAAAATAATTGTTTTTACATTAATGCTCATAGTAAAGAGGCAGTTTCAGACGAGTATGTGTTCAAAGAATGTAGTTAACTGTAAACACATAAATCATCTAGTATTAATACCCTATATAAAGGTTTTTCTTTAAAAAAAAATGTTTTCTCGCAGTAAACAATAAGCTTGATGATGAAGATAAGTATAACATTTACTTGCTGTTTAATTAAGGTTTTGCCCACAAAGACACTGGAATTATGTTTTTGTTTACTCATCTAATTATACCACTTGTTTGCTTATTTGCGCTTTACTTTCAAGGTGGACTGCAGCAGCTTACAGCTGCCGTGTATCAGCTCACATGCTGAGATGGGTTTCCAGAGTTTTATTGAATTCTGATAAGTATTGCTTGTCTTCATGAAGATATTTGGTGAGATTGAATAAGATTGAGTAGGATTACAGCCTTTTTTGAATCAAAGGTAAGACATAATAAATTGCTAATTGGGGCTTTAAACCATGTTCCCACTGCAAGAACTTTACCCAGGGTCTGAGAACCTCCGAAGATGTTCCATGTTCATCCATAACCAGGAACAGGGGAACAGCGAGAAGTTTCTGCCTGGTATCAAACTTTTATTTCAACAAGCCCTTTCCTTCCAACTTTTAGCATCGTCGTTGTCTCGAGCATTTTGAGTTCTCTTTGTTATTGCTGCTAGTCTCTTTTCCACAGGTGAAAATGTAACCTCATTTACAAATGAGTAAATTACTACCAGCAGATGACTGAATTTGCTCCATTTCCATTTTTGTTGCAGCTACAGCTTTGCGCAACCTTCGCTTTGCATGAAAACCTTTGCGGTCTTTGTGCTGTCGCCACCTGCTGGACTGGAATGACAAATTATGTTGTATAAAACTGCAAAATTAAACGTAAAAACAAACATTTCCATTTTATTCGCAAGAACACAAGTTGGCATAATCATTGTAGATCTTGAAGAAGTAGTGGAACGACTCACAACAACTGGTCTTCGAACCATTTTTCCATGCAAAAAATCTTGCATGTGGGAACGTTGCTTTTAATTTGAGTAATTGTTAACAAACACATCTTATGCACATCTCTGATTCATACTTCATACTGACATTATGATTTTCTTGCTGCTGTTGTTAATTTTCCCAGCAGACACTAATGACTGCATGACGATAAGTTTGCAGTGTAGCTGGGAAACTCACTCGCAAAAGTCCTCCTCAGAAAACAGAATCATTAGAATGATTTCAAATTGTTTCAAAATTGTTGACAGCTGTGGAATGTGGAGAAAAAGTTCAGCCATCTAAATGATCAGTGGTAATCAAATTCTGCAGTCAGTCGACTGCAAAAGCATTGCCCTCTTTAACTCATCAGTTTCACTTCAGTGTTCAGGCAGATGTCACAACATCGAAGAGCCTGCACTTTACTTAACAACAGCTGTTTGTGAAACTGTTATTGAGGAGCATTTGTTTAAAAAAGATTCTTTTTTTTCTCCACAGTGAGCACTTCATCCGCGCACCTGTAAATTAGGTCAAATTCAGAGTACAGTTTGAAACCTAAAACAAGGCATTGGAATCTTGAGAACTCTAACATCCCCAAGTTTAGTAGTTTTATTTTTTTATTTGAGAAATGTTATATTCATATTAGAGAGCTTTTTTTAATGAAATTATTTAGCCACATTATTTAATCTTAGAAATAATAAATTCAGATGAAAGGTATATCATTCATTTTGACTTTCCTTACTTTGATCTGCTTTGAGAGAATTTTTTGGTCCTATTTTTGAGTATGCGGTCAAAAACTTGTGAGTCCAGTTTATAGTCACAAATTAAATAATAATCCTTACTTGACTCCACAAATTGGAGGAGTGCAAATCAGAACTTTTTTAATGACCTGCACCCACAAATGTGCTGCCATGACTCGAGAGGTCATCTCTATTTTAAAATCGGAGGGCTGTCTATGCAATACACCCTCTAATCAGATCATATGTTAAATAAATTATGAGCTCTAATCGGTTTCTGGCCTAAAATGCTGTTGTAACATATTTGTTGATGGTCTCAGCAAATAGCCCACGGTGACTAACTTTAAAATCCAGCCAGCTTGGCACTGTTGGAAGTTTGACTTGGCTTGTTACATTAAGGGAAACATAACTCATGGTTGGGAGTGTGTTATCGCTGACTTTCGAATGATGCCGATGTAAATATTGTATCCAGCTATTTTGAGGTCAGAAACAATGAAACATCTGTTCTCATAGTGGACCATGAAACAAGTTGACAGCTCCATAATCGTTGTCGAAATCTGTCTCCTGGAGAAACATTCAGCAACGATAGCAGCGATCGTATTTACATTCATCTCTATTTTACACCTATCCTTATATGTAAATTCTACGTGAGGACAGTCACCCTAAGTAGTTGTTTATAGTTTTTCCTTGTCATTCCTTCCTGATTTGTTTTTATATTATTTTCATACTTGGCTAATCCAACTTGATGAATTAAGTCCTGAGTTTGTGTTTCTTTTTTTTTCTTTATCACTCAACAAATCATCATATGCTCATCTTGAGGTAATGGTTTCTTCATATGTCAATACTTTATTGAAAATACAGCATGCATGAAACAATGTTTGGCGTTTCGTGGTTAGAAAGTCTCATCATCTCCAACTGTTAAGGAACTGCTTCAGCCCGCAGAGCAGTGTGGGGCCTGTGGATCAATTTCCTGATGCTCCCCTTTCAAAATATACACAGCAGTCTCCGTGGAGGTGACACCACGCACACGAGGGCAGTGAGAGGGAGAAAGTGATGGAGGAGAGTTTGGCCCTGGAAGTCTCCACCTGGTGGGGTGGTTGAGGGCCAGCAAGAAGCCCCCACGGCGCACAAAGCTCGCCTTGTGCAAGATACACGCCGGGCACCAGGAGGGCCTTACGGCACTATTTTCATAATCAGAGTCAGTTTGTTTTCTTTAGGCCTCAGAGTCTGAGCTTGTCAGGAGAGCAGCGTGCAGGGAGTGGTGGAGGTTGTGTTTGGTAGCACCGTTTGGGGAGAGAGAGGGTTTCTTACAAGGCAGGTCAGGAGGTTTCAGGGGCTCCTCAAAATGTATCTCCTATTTAACTTTATTTACTTAACTGATCCCTCATTCTCTCGAACAGATTTTTTAGTTTATTTTTAGTTAAGTACAACTTTTATTAAATCCTGACTCAACAGTTAGGCAAAAACGTGTTGTCATTGTTTGTGTAAAACACACTTATTTCAGTGACATATTTTGGAGGATAATTTCATTTGTTTAAGTAAATACAAAGCTGCAGGAATGAAATCTGTGCAGATATATTAATTTGAATCCATCACCGGTAATTACAGCATTCACCATATTGTCATTGATGAATTTCTTTTTCTCTGTACTGGGCATAAAGCAGCTACTGCTGCAGCAGTCTTTTACAAATGTGGAGCTTTAAAGCACTTTGATAAGTGCTCAAATATATACTGACTATTTTCTTTTAACATCCACGTAAACACTGTGACTATTGCCTCCGTTTTATTTCTGTCCTTTGGCAATAGAGTTGTAGCATAATATTTTGAGTGTTTATAGAGGAAAAAAAAACCACCGTGCAAAAGACTCAGAGTAACAAGAATGTTTTCTTGGTAAAGACTATTCGGAAAATGGTACTAAACCTTAATTAGAAACAGTTGCTTTAGTGTTGTGAAGATGAGTTGCCTCGAGCAAGTATTTACAGTTGACAACAAAGAAAATACTGAGAAGTACTATTAAAGGAAAAGTGATTTTTCATAGAAAATGTGGCTGCAGTTAGAGAACTAAATTGTGAAGCCATTCCATTTATTATTTTGCATGCTTATCTAATTCTAAGTAAAATTCTCATTAGGTTCTGGTAGTGCATATCAACTGCTCCCAGTCCTGTGTTGGGATAATTTACATGTGGTTTCTCTGCAGACAGGTTTCTTGATTTTTCTCCTCTTTCCACAGTATGTCTTGGCCCATCTGAGGTGGTGGGCCGCCAGAGCTCCTCTCAGTTCACTCCCCGAAGACCCCTGGCTCCACAGAAACAGGAAATGGTAATAGTATTGCACTGCTTTTCCTCCTCCTATCTGTATCCCCATTACTCTCTCTCTCTCTCGTTCGATGAATAAAAAAAGGAGAAAAAAACAGATGTGTAATAACATATATGTGTGGAAAAATGGACTTGGGCCATGAAATAGACCCAAAGTATACACTGTGCTTTTTTACTTTCTTTAAATCCATGTAGGAAGTAAAAAATACACGTTGTGTCATTGGTGCATCACCGTTCTCATACACAGAAGACACTTTCTTAGCAAATACAACCTTTAATGTATGTATTACCAATAGTTTGCACAATGAGTGAGGAAGTGGGGATCTGATTTTATTTTTACATGCCGTCAGAGAAGGCAAATAGAAATTGAGAAACTGTTTTTTTTTAAACCCTAGAATATTTTTTACTAAGTCTATGGGGAAATTGTCAACTTGTAATGATTATTAACATCTGATTTGCTTTTATCATCATTATCATTTGGTTTCTAAAGACCACAGGTGAATGCCCCCCCCCCAATCCTCCCGACACACATAGACACACACTTACACACGCCCTCATGCGCACACACTTCCTGGTGTTTATGAGTCACTCCAGCCCTGGCCAACCATGTGGTGAAGCCACCCAACTCCAGTCATTTTGGTGGGAGCTGCTAACTAGCCCCCATGGACATTGCCAGGTTTTTATAATAAATTGTGGAGCAAAACCACAACTGACTAAAAAGAGATAGACTTTCTCTGACTTCATAGCATTTTGTGGTTTATATTTCCCTCTGAATTCTTCTTGGTTTTGTTTTTTTTCCCTGTTCTTTTTCCCTTTCATCTTAATTCAAAATGCAGATGTATCATTCTTTTTCATAGTTTCTTTGTTTAAAACAGTGTTTTATCATTACAGATGTCCAACCAAAGTTCTTTTTTTTTCCACAAAAGCCTTAATGTTTTCAAGAAGTCCCAAAGTTAGTGCAGCCATGAAAATGTCAAACACAAATTTTCTACAGACATTTTTTCCTTGTACATGGTTCCTTCAGCCTGTTGTCCACACAGTCGAGTATCCAGCAAAATATCATTATCATACCTCAATTTTCTAAAAAGACGTTTCAGTGAAAGCTCAAGATAACTCCTGCAGTGCACAGATGTGGAGAGCTCAAGCCAAAAACACCAGTTCTCTCTGCCAAAATACAACCATAAAATTCTGCCTGCAATGAGTAACCACAAAACCAAAATGTCTCTTTTTCTATGGAGGGATCTGCCCCCAAGCTGTGAACCTGAGTTACACAGGGGAACATGGAGAAAGTGCTGAGGTCTGATTGAGTGGAAAACTTTCTGGGAAGCTGAGTTTATACTGGACAAAGAAATTTGTGCACAGAAGTCACATACTGTGTAATTTTATAGAGATTCTCTTCAGTTTTGTGAGACATACATCTCATAGAGGCTCCATCTGTAAATAGAGATACACTACATGACATTCTTGTAAGCGTTCTTCAGGCCACACCTGAAAAAGATATGCATTTTTGGCAATTCAAAACAAATATTTAAAGTGCAGAGTTGCAGTGTTACTGCCAACACTTTCTCAGTCTGGTGCCCAACTGCACAGCTCTGACCCGGGGTAAGCAAAGTACTGTTCTCATGCACAGAACTGGTTTCACTCAGTTGCACTATCCCTTTGCTCGATTTGTATTATTCATTTATTATTTATTCACTCGGTGTTTTTCACCTTATTTACTCTTAATGTACATGTAGTACATGTATGTGATGTACGTCACGATGGATTATTCCTCTGACATTCAGGTCGCAACATTTTAACTTTGTTTCACCATCATATTATAAATAAGTATTGTGAGCTTTTATTTGACAGTTGCTTATTTAAATAGTTACAAGCAAAGCATAAGAAAAACCTATCAAATCAAATGTTATATTATGTGAAAATTACATCTGTCCAATTCAATTCCATAATACTTTATCAATCCCCAAAGGGAAAGTATTTAGTATACTGTGGCTGTTATCGAGATATAAATTCATTTTTAAAGACCAATACAATTACATCATTTTTTTAATGGTTATTTACTTCTAATGAAATCCAAACATTTTTCTCACTTTAATTTCCTTTATATTCATATTGCCTTGCAGGCATTGATGTGACCACTTCTTTGTACTTCATGCATCCTTTTCAAGGAGCGATGATCTTATCTTATAATCTCATTAACCTGTGTATTTATTCTTCTCAATAAAGAATCAGAAAGACTGAAAAAGATCCACAAGTGCTCAATGTGGATTTAAGTATTTAACTGAAAAAAAAAACAGAAAAAAAATCCAACAACAAAACACATGTTTGAAATGATAGTAATGAGGTTTTACTAGGTTTTAGAGTTCTCATATTTTATTTGTCCCTTTTATTTGTCTCTTTATTTTATAATAAATATGGATGTCATTAAACAACAAGACTGGGGTTTTTTAAGACTTTTGGATAGAACTGTAATGCGTCCCCCTGATGCAAATCACAACTGTGATGACCCCAAAGCAATAGTTCTGTGAGGCCAGAATGAGAATGACATTTAATGATCATACACACCTCTGCAGGGCTCATTCTAACTACACCCTCTAGTCTATTTGAAGGAGCAGGTTGTGCTCATCTCTGTCTTGCTAACTGATGCACAAGTGCCAAACTGGCTGCTGCTCAGAAATCCCACGAGCATCCCAGCATCCACCTGTAGGCTCCAACTGTAAGGATCAAGACAGATGGGGTTAAGTTGTTGTTCATCTCCCCTAGTATCTATGGGGAGGAGGGAGTTTGGAGCCTAGATGCCAAGAATAATGACTGGAGTGTGAGTTCACTGACTGAAATGTTTATGAAATTGGCATTAGAGAGTGGTTGACCGAGGATTTTCACCCTTTTCTTGAATAACAGTGCAAATTCCATACCATAAAATAAGTATGTGTCTCTTAATTGATTGATTGGTTTGTGAAACATCTGAAACTAAAATGAAAATGTTTTTAATCAGGGAATCTCAACCTGAAGCTCAAGACCTGATCAGTGGTCACAATAGCATTTCCGAAGGGTCACTAGATGGCTGTGGTTAAAAAAATATATAACATGAATACATATTTATGACAGGGGAATGATTTATGATATTAAACCAATTGTAACGCAATTGAAACTAACACGAGCTCTCAGATAAATGCTGTGAAGTAAAGATTTATTAAATGTGTTATTTAAAACAAAATTGTAACATGTATTATATAAATTAATAATATTTTGCTCTGAGATGAAGTGGAGTTGAAGTAAAAAAAAAAAGAAAAGAAAAGTGGTATGACAGTAGAAACTCAGATAATGCCTTCCAAACTCTAACATAAGTGCAGTACTTGGGTACTGCTTTCAACCACTGATACGAGCTAAAAATACAACTGTATTTTCCATAACTCCTGTGAGAATGGCTGCTGCTTTTATCATTTTTTGCACAGTATTAAGGAGATTGGAAATTTTCTGGGCATTCTGTTTTGTAATAACATGTAAAAGCAACATGAAACTTTTTTTATGTTAATGTTCAATAAAATAAATGTATACATGTATTTTGTTTTTACCACAAAACAACATCTTCAGGGAGATAACAGTGAATGGAGCATTTTGTCATTATCAAATAATATGCTAATTCTCTCACTGCATGAAGGATGACATGTAGTGAGGCTTTCATTGAGTTTGCTGCTATGGCAACACACACTCAACCCTCTCTGGTCTAGTCTTTCTTTGGCTCCCTTACTGTCACACACACACACACACACACACACACACACACACACACACACACACACACACACACACACACACACACACACACACACACACACACACACACACACACACACACACACACACACACACACACACACAGTGTTTTTTATGTGGCAGTTTACTCATGTAATGTGACCTGGAGGGGCGCCAATGAGCCCGTGGAAGATCCGTGGCCTAAGGCCTGCCGACACCTCTCTGCAGCCCAGTTGAAATGTTTATTTATAACTCCTCCAGCTCCACCTCCCTCTGTCGTCTGCCAGCAGCCATGCCAATCCAAACACACTAGGCCTCTCCAGACTGATCCAGAGCATGATTTCAGAAAGAAGAGAAGCCTTTCCCCTCTTTTTCCCTTCTAATGCCCAAACTCTCCCACCCTTTCCTCCCTCCTTGTCTTCCAAAAAGTAACGCCATGGGAGAGAACTGAGTAGACACAAAAGGGATAGGAAAAGAAGAGGAGGGAGAGATGGATGAATAGAAGGAAAATGGGAGGGGGCAGAGGTTTACTCCGTGCAGCATGGACTGCTAAATTGGTTTCAGAGCTGCAGTTGGACTCCCGGGATGCATGGCACTCACTGCTGACTGGCTGTGTTTGCTTTTGCGGGGTGTAGGAAATTTGATCTTTGTCTTCGTAGCCAACCCGCATCCCACATCCCACCCATCACTACCGCCAAGAATGAAGGGAGCTATGAGGACAGTCACCCTAAAACAGGTATTACTGATACCCCGGCCATAAGTAAAAACAAGCAGTAAGAAGGAGCAGGGAATGGTTACATCATACCGCAAGAAATGCCTTTCAAGAAGCCAAGAAGTGACATCTGTGGAAGGTGGGATGACATGTTGATTCCCTGGTGAACCCAAGGGCGAGGGGCTTTCTAAATAGGTTTAATTGGGCCAGGTCTAACACTGCTGTGCAGACACCAGCAGACAGAAACAGGGCTACAGGGAAAAGCAGTGTGCCCAAGAGACATCGAGCCCTGTGTGGATGACTCAGTGTTGCTGTGTGGCTTGTTTGGTACACTCAAAGTTTAACGCTGCTCTACTTACATGTTGCCTTATTCAAGGGACCTGTACCAAATCACCAGTACTCGTTATTTATCAATAAACATGCTCACGCAGCAGAACTACCATTTACCACTACCACTACCGTTTATTGCCCATGGCATACCTTTAATTGTTAAAAGAGGGAGCTGTTTACTCCTTGTGACTGTGTGTGTGTGTGTTTTTGTGCCAGCTATGTATGCTGTATGCATGTTTGCTTGCATGCTAGTCCCGTAAAGACATCTTTGTCAAAGCTTGCTCAAACTCAGCCTCTTTGACATTCCTAGGAGCGAATGAAGAAACACAGTCCCAGCTATAAAATAGTTTAAACCATATTACTTCCACTCAATCAGTGATGCTAGCGTTGATGAATAAAATATAAATCATCGAAAACTGTTCAAACATCAAGAATACCAAAAGGAGTGAACATAAAGGCGGGCATGTATTCATAGAGAATACAGTATATTGTGTATGCAGCATATAAAGTAGACGGCAGTCAGATGACCCCACAGGGAAAAAGACTGGGTTGTGTTAGAGCCATGGTTATATCAATGCACAAAACACTTTTGTTTTAATTTCTCAATCTGTGTATGCGTTGTTTTTGTTTGTTTCATACATATCTTGTTGACACACATACCCCCTGTTGCAAAATATTCCCATGTTCAGGGCAGATGCTCATTTCTCTCTCAGACATTTTGCTTGCCTTGCATCCGAGCGCTCTTGTCTTACATTGCGTGTGTATATGATGACAAATCTTATATCTAATTTACTCTGCCTTTCTGCAGCACACTCCGAGTTCTCTTATTTAATAAATGATCAAGCTTTAAAGCCACAAAGTGTTGCACGAATCACTGTGCACGCTTTGTGTGTTTGCAAGTATCCGGGTATGAGTGCACGTGCATTCAGACCGGAGTAGAGTTTATTGCATTTGTGGATCTGGGTTCCTTTGTGTTCATTTGTGTGTTTATATTCTTGTTTGTGTGTTTGTCATGAGTGAGTCCTCAGGGAATGCTGTCTCCACAGTAACCGTCTCTCTTGGTGGTCCGTCATTAATAGGCTGTCTCGTGTTGATGATTTAGATAGAGTGAGAGAAAAAAAGAGAAAGGTTCCAGTCAGATATATCAAGTCATAGCCCATAAAATCATTTAACAACCTAGAATAATAAACATCTCTGCAAGCAAATAAATAATCACTAAATCAAGTGATCAGTTTAAGCAACCATTTTTCAAGATTCTTTGTGTGTGTGTGTGTGTGTGTGTGTGTGTGTGTGTGTGTGTGTGTGTGCGCACACGTGCGTGTGGGCGTGTGTGCACATTTGAGTATTTGGTGTTTGTTTTTCCTCTTTGTCTCATCTCTCCCCCCACCTCTCCTGAGTGAAGAGAAATTGAGAAACCAATCTAAAATCCATCAGGATTTTCCTGCCCACAAGCCCCTCTCCCTCTAACACCCCCCACTCAACCACCACCTACCGAAGACTCACATGCACACACACATAGACACACACCACTGTTGTTTTTTGTGTTGCAGGCGTCTGGAAATTGGATGAGATGTTCGTTTAGCGGGCAGCTGGTCTGGGGCCGATATGAATTGCGTTTCCCCACACCAGGAAAGGTCAAGCCCCCTCGCCTTGACGGAGTGCATCAGCCTATTGAATAGCGCTTTAGTCCATTTACCAACAACCAATGGCGAGGCTGCAGACAAGAGAGAGGGAAGCACGGAACTCTCTGTAGAAGAGAGCAAAGAATGACATATAAATTCATTGTTTCTCATCACACAGCTGGGACATGAGTGGCTGGGAATGATTGCTGGGATGTGGGGGAGCGAGGTAGGAACATTACCGTCTGAGTGCGCTGTGAATGCGTGAGAGAAGAGATGAGCACCCCTCTTTTACCATAAGTGGCACCACATTCAGCTTTGGCGCACTGATTCGACTACAACTGCCTTTTGAAAAAAGGGGGAAAAGAATTAAACAAAAAAAAAAACAGGTAATTTAGCTTTAGGATTTAGTCTAATGGAAAAGGAGTAAAAAAAATGCATTGGATCTTCTCATGTCATACCTTAAGAAGTCTACCCATCTTTCTTTTAAAAAAGAAAAAAGGAAAACTACACAGTTGATGCCTTTGTTAAAAGAACGAACACCTTCCTAGACGCTATAAATAGACATAATTATTAGGTTGGTAATGTGCGGAAAACAGACATTTTAACAGTGCACATACAACTGTGCTGCAGGGCTTGTATCTCTTCCCGTCTCCCCCTCCCTAACTCGTACACGCATGCAGAAAATGGTTGCTGTCTCTTTAATTTTCATCGCTGCATATCTTGAGGAGTTAAGGCAAAGCAATTAAAACAAAGGCATATTTAACATGAGGTTAATGATTGGCTGACCCTGCAGTCAGCACAGTGACAATATCTTAATTATTGAGAAACCTAAAGTCATTACGCCCACGAATGGCCCGAGGAGCATCTCTATTGATTGGGATCCAGTCCTATTACAGGCCTAGCCTGGACCAATGAAGCCCCTATTAAAGGCACTCTCTCTCTTTCTCTCTCGCTCTCACTTGTGGTCTGTCTTTTTCCCTTTTTTCCCTCTGGCTGCCTGTCCCTTTCTATTCTACACTGCAAACTATTGGATGTGTTGAATGGTGAGACAGGAGCCAGAAGTGACTCGTGGGCTTTATTGCTTTCTAAAAAATTCATAACTGAGGGTGGCATTTTTGCTGAGGAATGATTATTTTTGTCTCTCCCTCGTTCTCCTTTCCTTTATGGTCCTTTCAGTGTTTGGAATTGATTACTTCTCTGATATTGTACGTGATTAGATATGTTTATTGATATTCCATGGTTTTGTATACGAGCATCTGGACTATTTTATTATCATTTCTGCCGTTCAAAACACCCTATTGATGTTTTATAGAAGCTGTATAGTTTTACGCACTTTTTCCTTTGAAACATAAAGATGTATTGGAACTGATGTCTGATTTTAAAAATTTAAGTAAACTTTGAAAATAAATATTAAATGAGAACCTGAATCAGTCGTAGTTGCAGCAGGACAGACTAAGGTGAACAAGAGAGCCAAATTCCTCAAATCCATATAGCATCTGGATTGTCTCTATATTACTTTTGATGATACGATATAAATATTGGTGACACTGATACAGGTCAAGGAGACTATTAATAACTTGGTTTAATATTAATAACTTGATTTAATTTTAATGGCCAGAGAATCACACTGAACACACCTGTTACATTGACACATGAATAGTCCGCCCAGCAACCATCACAGTCCTGGTGTCACAGTAATTAGGGCCCGTGCACTTACAGTGCGAAGGCCTTATTGTATGTGTAGGAATTTTTTTTATTCTTTCTTCTGACGAAATAAGAGCCTTTTTGCCCTCCTAAACGTGCCACAAAAGTCACCAAATTTTGCACGCAAGCCAGGCCTGGCGAAAAATTAGATTTTTTTTCATGGTTTGCATTAATGGGCGTGGCAAAATGGCTCAACAGCGCCCCCTAGAAAACTTTGTGCCTCAAGCCCCACAATACGGTTTGACGTACATGCACGAAAATCGGTACACACCTGTATCATGTCGCAGCTTAAAGAAAAGTCTCTTGGCGCCATGGCCGAAACCCAACAGGAAGTCGGCCATTTTGAATTAATTGTGTCATTTTGGCGAAATTTATGCCATTTCTTCAGCCACTTCAGAGCCCGAACCGTAACGTGCACCCAGGTGTGTTATACATCAAAATGTGCGTCTCCATCCTGCGACAACGCGCATTACTTTTCTCAGTCAAAAGCGTTACCGTGGCGACACTAGACGCCAAAAAGCACGCCCACCCTTCATCTGATTGGTTCAGACAGAAAAAACTTTGTGCCTCAAGCCCCACAATACGGTTTGACGTACATGCACAAAAATTGCTACACACCTGTATCATGTCGCAACTTAAAGAAAAGTCTCTTGGCGCCATGGCTGAAACCGAACAGGAAGTCGGCCATTTTGAACATTTTGAATTAATCGTCGTCATTTTGGCGAAATTCATGCCATTTCTTCAGCCACTTCAGAGCCCGAACCGTAACGTGCACCCAGGTGTGTTATACATCAAAATGTGCGACTCCATCCTGCGACGACGCGCATTACTTTTCTCTTTCAAAAGCGTTACCGTGGCGACGCTAGATGCCAAAAAGCGCGCCCCCCTTCATCTGATTGGTCCATATTTGATAGTTCCCCAAAAGTCACCAGATTTTGAACGCAAGCCAGGGCTGGCGATAAATTTGATATTTCATGGTTTGCATTAATGGGCGTGGCAAGATGGCTCAACAGCGCCCCCTAGAAAACTTTTCTCTGCCATTACTTTTGCATGGTTTGACATAAACACTCGTGGGTGGTGTCATCGGACATGGTTTTGAGTCCTTGACCATAATTGGTGCAAATTAGCCCCGCCCCTTCTTCTGATTGGTCGATATTTCATAGTTGCTATTTTCTGCCATAACTTTTGAATGGTTTGACATAGAAAGTCGTGGGTGGTGTCATTTCTGATATGCTTATGGGGGGGCGGTGGCCATGAATGCGAGGGCCCGTTCATCGCTGCTTGCAGCTTTAATTTGTTGTTGTTTTTAATAAACTTAATGACGTTTTACCTAACTTCAGTAAGCTTTTATTCACATCCTCTCAAGATGCTTTCATCTGTATCAATTAATACTTCATCAAAACTTATTTAAGACTCAATACGAATCTTAATTAATGAATGATATATTTACTAATTTATGTATTTTTTATGTTCATATACAGTACAGAAATTGGAAATAGAATTTGCAGTTTTTTTAAATACATTATTTCACTTGCTGACAAAAATAATGCATCATTAATGGTAAAAAATGCATTTTTATACTGTAAGTAATGGGTTTTGTCGTAATGAATATTATTAACTCTAAATGCCGAAATTAATAAAAACACATCCCAGTGAAATAATGAAGTATGGTTCTATCACATAGTGATGCTTTATATCCCAGCAGTCACGTCCGCAAATGTGATGGACTCATGAAAACCTCATGATCTATATTACAATGGTACATGGATGACTGTAGAAGTGAATGAGAGCCATATTCCTAGTAACTCCTACAACCGAATAATTGCACACTGTAAGAGTTCATTACTGTTCTTTTTATAAGATTCAAAACCAAACCCCTTCCATTTCAAATCACTCACTGTTAAAACAGCAGAAAGGACTTCCTTTCATCTTAAAAACAAGCCAAGTACCTTGGAATCTACTGTAATTCTCAACGTGTTTTCAGATTGATCAAAATCAACAAAAAAAAATAGTTTCTATCTTTTCTTTCTTTACAGAACCGACAAAAGGTCATTTTTGCACCTTTAAACCCTCCAAATGAAGTTACAAGGAGACAATGTGCCTGTGCATGCAAGTTTTATGTGCACAAACATTTGCTTGTTGATTGATTGTGCGCTGCACACCCATTTATCCGATGACCAATAACTTCATTGAGGCACTACCCAATTCATTCTCTAATGGGAGCCCAGTGAGTGGAGCTCCGTGCCATGATGTGTGTTTCAAGATAAATATAGAGGCCAGGCAGCTTCTCCACTGCCACACCAGTTCCTCCTCTTGAGGGAGTGAAGCAGCATGGGGAGAGCTGAGATGTAATTACCCAATCAGTGTGTGCCATCCTTATTAAAACACTTCTAACAGTGCTCCATTATTGAAATACCCCCCACTGGACTCTTCTTAATTCATTAAATAAATTAGCACTAGGAACTTAAATAATTCATAGAATGATGTCTAATTTTTTGTCTGCCTCTACAGAGGGTTACTAAAAAAGAAAAAAGGAAAATCATGGAAATGAAGGCATGTATTGTAAAGTAATAATGACAAGCCTTGATGAAAGGAGGAGGTCAGAGTGAAGGATTCACACGGTTTTAACTCGAATGCTAAAAATAACAGTAAAAACAAAACAGCTTTTACATGACTACATTTTAGACTTGTTTTTCTTTTGAGGCAGAGTGTTATTTCTATTACACATGCCAGGAATTGGTTCCATTTCCATTTGAATTAATGTACAACCCTTAGTGTGTTTACAGGCACTAACAAAAAGTTGAATTATTGCCTTAGTCCGACTGATTTAAAAGCCAGGTTTTAAAAGCCATGTATACACCTTAGTCGGGCTGTAGTCAAACCGAACTGGAGCTCTTGAAATCGAGCTATTAGAGCCAGATAATGTGGTTCTAAATTGAGATATTTCAGCATGTATACGGCAAGTACGGTTAGCCGATCTATTGACTGGCCTGAGACCTCCACCTTCCAGAAGTGACGAGACCACGAAAGAGGAAATAACAACAGTCACGGCATGAGAACAACACAGTAGCAAAAGAAAAAGAGGAAGACTTTTGGTTACGTGCAACACGATCAGGCTTAGTATGTGTGAAATGTACAGAGCTGCTGCATTGTTGGCGTCCATATCTTCGCGTGTTGTTCTCACTTTTTTTACCTCCTTCTACGTTTGCTTCCAATCTGCCATGCTTATTTACTAATTGTTCTATCTATGTACCGGAAGAATGCCAATGTGAAAAGGCGTTTAGCGCCACCTAGCATCGTGGAGTCGAGCGCACCTCACTCAATAATTCAACTCTCTTCCTGTGCATCCTGTTCCAAATAAAAGAAACCCGCTATGAGCTGAGGGGGAAACTCATGTTTGAGATGTCTACAGCAAGAACTAATATTAAAAAGAGATGTACATCAATTAAGGCTAGAGAAATATGGAATAGTTGTGTTAACGACCTAAAAAGTGCAGTTCTATCTTCAAGTTTAAGGAAATGTTTAAAGAAAATACTGTAAATAAATATAAAACACTATAATTATAAAGTATATTATCAAAAACATTCTAGAATGTGAAACGTCAATTTTATATTTTGTCTTACTTATTTTTGTCTTCTTTATGTATTGTTTCCACAGAGTAATGTTAATGTCTCATATTTAAGCTGAACATAAGATAAAAAGGGGTAGGCACTATAAGCCACGGCTTCAGCCTACACCTTTTCGGCAAAAGAAATGTTTATTTTACCTTTTCTTCTTGTTTTGTAAAAAAGTGTGTACAAGCCAAAATAAAAGATTCATTCATTCATGTATACTCAGATTTCCCGGAAACTCCACTTAAAGCCTTAGCTGGATTATTGCCAATAGCTCGATTTAGATGTGCATGGCACTGTGAAAAACATTTCAAGTCTTGTCATCTCAAAGTTTTAATGAATACATATTGATTTGTCCATTTCTTTAAGATTCAAACAAAGAATACAAGAACCAGGGAATAATATTACTGCAATCATCTGAACGAGACAGTCTCATATAAGGACCTACGGTATATGTGCTTGGTTCCGAGGTCACACTAACTACTGACATTTGCTTGAAGAGTCATGCTAATCTGAAAACTGTGCGGTTTTACTTTGTGTACATATTATCAGGTCAACCTATGTGGGTTTTAAGATCGATACCAATTAAGAAAAAACTGCCAATAATTAGCTATCTATCTTATTAATCAATTTAGCTTAAATATTATTATTTATTGTCTTTTCTGTTTGTATCTGAATAAATAGACTTCAGAATAAATATGTACTTAACATACCGAAAACTTTTGCACAGTCCTTTATGTCAGTTAAAAATGCAGAAAACTCCAGTGACTTATCAACTGAAATTCAGTGTAAGCTACCGTGCCAGCCCATATGAGGAGGAACATGGCCTCCAACAGTGTGTCTTAATTTTTTGCCACTTGGTTTCCTGGCTGTCTCCTGTGTCCTTCTCATTTGTGCTGCATTAATGTGCTAATAAGAATATCCTTGAGCTAGGCAGAGAACCTAAAAGACAAATAAAACGAGAGTCAGATGAGGCATCTTGCTGTGTCTCTACATATCTTAAATTGACACATCCGCATCCCTGATGAAGTATTTACTGCCTCTCTGACGATGGTTCGTTGATGCGTGGCGATCAGCGCTGTGTTGCTGATGGTGATGTCAACATGCCATTGTGCTATTGATATTATCAGCCCGGATCCTCCCTCGCTGAAATCCTAGATGTCTCCGAAAATTCAGGATTAGGCTTCAATGTTTTGAAATTTTGATTAACCCAATTTTTTTCTTCTTTAAAAAAAAAAAAAGGTCCTGTTTAAACAGTAGGTCCGTGTTACATGACTCCTAATGTGACATTCATTACTGAAATTTAGCTAATTTATTCTTCATGCAGATTTTGTTTTGTTTTTTATTTAAACGTAAAAAGTGCATAATTTTGAGGTGACCCTCTCTATTTATGTTTGTTTCAGAAGAACGGGTTTGTGTACATGTGCAAGGTTGCGTGAGAGTTCTTCACTGACATGTGAATGGATAAGTGTGTGCAGCATGTTTGTGTGTTTTCTGTACTCTCTTTAAGCATGTGTGTGAGTTTGTATGCTTTTGTGTGTGTGCGTGCGTGTGTGTGTGTGTGTGTGTGTGTGTGTGTGTGTGTGTGTGTGTGTGTGTGTGTGTGTGTGTGTGTGTGTGTGTGTGTGTGTGTGTGTGTGTGTATACCGTGCCTGTCGGGATGTGGCGGCCCTCTCAGCCATGTCAGGGACAGCTTCGTTGAGGGTGGCAGCCGGGGAAAATGATGATGATGAAATTAAAATTCTGCGCCTGGCAGAAGGGGCTGCCGCGATTTCACTGGCGGCTGTGCGCATCGATCTGTTCCAGCATTTGACTTTCAACCATGACAAAACTGTGGGCAAATTAATTGTTCTCCAGGATATTAGGCATCAGAGTCCATTAATCCTCTCTGGAGCGCCACGCCGCATGAATACTAATCGTCTTTCCAGGCAGCTGTCTCATCCCTTACTCCCTTCTCTCTTTCTCTTCTCTTATTCTTCCTTATGGCCCTTCCTTTTTTGATTCCTGTTTTGCTCTTCATATATATTCTCTGCTCTGTTGTTTCTTTATTCCTTTCTCTTTCAATGCATCATTGTATCCGAGTTTTATCCTTTCCAGTCTTTGTAAGTTTTATCTTCCATTTCTACTCCCTAAAAACAGATTATAAATTTGGTTTTGTTTAATCAGAGAGCTTTCTAAAGGAATGATCATCATCAGAAGAGTCACGTGACCTGCGGCAGGAACACTGTGTCCAAGTGATTGTTTAAATTTTTTGGCTTACCAAAAGGGAAGAAAGTGGAATCTAAGAAAGGTGACGATTAGGAGAAAATAGTCTGTCAAGGCGCTGAAATGGGTTTTTGAATTATACAGTGTCTTTCTGTATATTTCATCTATATTACTTTGCCCAGATAAGACTGTGCTAATGGTTTAGTATTAGTCTCTATAAGGATCGGCTTGGCATTTGAGAGAGGGAGGAAAGAAATAGCCCCCAACGCCAATTATGTAAGATATTAACACATTAGTCGGAGAAGGGTCTAATTGGATGGCAACCCTGCGCACCATGACAACAATCACCTAGACCCTGTTTATCTTGTAATTGATAGTCTGGAACTTAAGCAGCAAACGCATCAAAAATTCATACAGCAAAGTGAGTAGTGGCCATTCCTTTCAAGCAAAGTATTGATTAGTTTTTATTTTCCTCCTCCTAACCAGGTAATTTTTAAAGTTTTGGGACAGGCCTGCGTTATTGACGTTTTACTGTGGTGTGATAGATGGTCGAGGGACTGTGGCAGTAATGCTCTAAGTTATTTGACATTAAAGAAGGAGGGGTCATGGATCCACACGCTATATATTCACAACCCTTGCTTATTGACAAACCATCTCAGCTATTGGCTACGTCCCATAATAAATATGTATGTTGTAGATTGGTATTTTTTTCAATGCACAAATAATAGGTGTCATGTGCATTGTTGAGCTACTAACTCAAGAGAAAGGTCTCACATCATTATGAACAAATTTAAAAAGAATGATAATAACAAACCTATGACTTGGCTTGATGAAACCTGCATTAGCTCTGGAAATACAGACACTAATGGCTATAAAAGAGCATTAATTGGGCTCCACACTGTGTTGCACAAATATCGGAGAGCCACTGAAGGAGCTGTTATGGTTATGAATGGCGGCACGCGGTGCCCAGAAAAACATAAACCTTAAAGATGAAGTTAAACACGAGATGAAACATATTTTGCAGTCCAATTCTAAAAAGTTTTCTCAGTGGAACTGGATTTTAAGTGACCAAATTATGCTTTACCATGCTTTTATTCTTATCTACAGTATTGTAATTATTAAATTATTACACTTCACATTGAACTGTTTATGAACAAGGACCTGTACGCTGCTGAATTTGCAGACAGATGGAAGTTAGTAGTTTTCCAACTGTAAGTGGTAGAAAATTCAATTAAAAATGAATTTACTCTATTATTAATTAACACGGTGTTGTGTTAACAACTGGTGTGTGTGTATGAATTTTACTGCAAACATTGACCATAGTAGTTCAGCACCACATGTACCATATAGAGATCTCTGGCCGTTGTTGCAGTTCATCATTCTGTCTGCTTTCATATCATGAATCTGATTCTCACTGAACATGTAATGAAGGGGTTAATGTGATGAGGCCATTTACAGGAAATGTTGAAAATGTAATGACAATAACAATTTTGATATGTTGAAAATGTGTGTTTGACTGGCAACAGGAGTTGTGCATGTTCATGAGCCATTAGCTCTGCCCATGGGTGAGCCTCCAGGAATTTGACCAATTAAAAATCACTTGAACTGAATCTGCTCATTTTCAGGAAGAGCCTCTCCTTATGATTCTCCATATTTTCCATTCTGAAATAATAAGGTCTTTTGGAGTTATATTGGGTGCAGAGCTATTCCAGAGGTACCAGGGATTAGAATTAGATGGCTGAAATGAGCATAGTATGGGCATTATAAGATAATAAGTAAACTCAGTTATTCTTGTAGTGAAACCTGCAACTACAGACAGCTTGTCCTTCAAAAGTGTTGCATTTTTTTCAAAATTATTTTTATCCCCGATTTTTTTCCCAGGCGGAGGTAGTGCATGGAAGGATCACGTTATTCTAGCCGGATCCTCCCCACCCCATCTGGCAGTGTTTTAATAAAGGGGCAAATTAGCTAGCCTTTGCCAACCCCACCCAGGGTGTGCTGAAGTCATGGGGGATTTAAGCACTCAGCACCCACAGAAATGAACCCAGGATCTTCTAGCTGTGAGCTGGCTGCACTACCAGCTGCGCCACCGTGCCCCCAAAAGTGTTGCATTTTTGACATTGACCATCCAACTCAGTGGGCAGGACTTGTGTAGCTTATCCACAGATACTGATGTCTGATTGGCTGCCGCACACAGCAATTCAAGACAAATCGACGTCAGATTATGGGTTTAGAACAACCAGAATACATATTCCAAAACATTTGGGTTGTAATTGTCCTTACGTGGGTTTGGAAGAGACTGCAAGGAAACAACCAAGAAAAATATCTTAGTGTCGAGAAGGATCATCAGGAGATGCAGTGGTAAGTAAGGTGGATCGAATATCAACCAAAAAAAATGTAACAATTCCTTTCAATCAGATGTCAGGGTCTGTGGACAAGCCACAGAAGTCCCGCCCACTGCGTTTGATGGCTGGGTTTGACAATTTAAATTATTCACCGACAACGGCTTGATATAAATAAATACAAAGTGAAATAATTAAATAGATTTTTAAATGCATTATTTTCTTAAAAACTGACATTTTAGTATCTAAATTAATTATGTAAAAATGTAGGTAACATTTTTTAATAGCATGATAAGCATGATGAGCATATAATTATTTGTTGATATATTTAATGATTTAATGATATATTTAATTATTTAGTGGTAAATTTAATTATTTAATGATGAGAACGTATACTGAGGTATGAAGACGTATTTGACATGTTCTGGATGACCACAGAACTTACTGAACATATTTCCAACTTAGAGCTACCTTATAAAGGCGCATTTGTACTGATGTGTTCACAGGAGGAACACATCAGTACTTGCCTCAAGACTCTGGTGAGCAGATGTCCATCTGAGGGAATGAGCATCCAGCAAGACTGACACGTGAATACATAATAGCTGTCCTCCAACATCAACATGACCTTGTCATAAGAGTGTCATGGTCCCTTTAACAGGCTGGGCCTGGTGTGTGTGAGACTGTGCATGCGCATGAGAGGCGCGTGGAAGAGAGGGATGAGTGGTACGGCATGGATGCGCCGTGGCTCATCAGGCTAAATGAGGGTCTGGGTCTTCTTTACCAGCTACTGTTTTTGAGTTGTGAGGGGGTTTAACCATGAGCGCTGCTCATCCCTGGAGCACAGTGCAGCTCCCCTGTGCTGTAGTTTGGAAGTTTGATATGTATGACCAGCTTATGGTGGCCACTAATGATGCCCGAGAGGGTTTGGGACCTGCATCATCTCCATCAGAGAGTAAGCATGAGGGTGATGGTGGCAGTGGCGAAACAACTCAGCACCGGGCCCCGATGCAAGATCATTAAACCGGGCCCTGCCCATCACAATGCAAAACAGACACACTGTGATTGACGCAATCTCACAGCATATGCATCACCATTCAAATGACAACGGGCACTACTTTAACCCTTAACACAACCACAGCGCAGATAGATATGTTTAAAAAAAATCCACATCAATAACACAAGCACATTGCAATTTGATGACACGGCAGAACACCACATAAAAACAATCATAGCGCATAAACACAACAAAAAGCACATATAACCAACAGCATAACGCACACAGTGCGCCGGTGTGCGACAGAACACCAGCAGTGCCAACAGCTGAGAATAAACCCACAAATAAAAACATCATAAACACGCATAAACACAAACAAACTAGTGATAGACTATCACTATAACAAATATTAATAATTACTATTAGTAATTACTTACCATTACAGTTTGACTTTCCGGGCCTTCCGCTGGGCAAAGTCATTAATTATTTCCTGACAACAGTTCAACTCTGAAGGCTGATTTATGGTTCCGTGTTAAACCAACGCAGAGTCTACGTGCGGGGCCCTATGCAGTCGCATTGTCTGCATATATGGTAGTTTCGCCACTGGATGGTGGATACTCCTTGCCGGGAGGCTTCTTGGTAGAATTCCTCAAGGTTTTTGGCATGACTATGATGTTGATGTGGCTAATGTGACTTCTGCGATATCTAACACGGCTTCAAGGGGCAAAATATTTGTAGGCTACTTCAGGTCATTGTCGGCGATACGCTGCAGCATGCTATGAATCAGTGGACATAAGTTGTGAACACCGCCAACAAGAAAACATTGGTATAAGTCATCCATATGTTATTGAAATGTTCTGTATAAGTTACTCTTATGTTGTATATGTCGAGTTGTCAAGTTTATGTTGTGTACATCAAGGTGTGACAGGGCCTTGAAGTCCATCTTTTGAAGGTCTGGGGGCTGCCATGTTGGCAGGAGCTGACTCTGCCCAACCCCGGTTGATCCAAAAATGGGCCAATGGGAGGATCAAATAGCCTGGCTGTGACTTTAGTTAACCCAAGCTAGTTATTTTAACATAGCTTACCTCATGCTAACTTGTGATGCTAGCTGCAATCCCCTTATCTCCTTAAATGCAATCTTAATTCTGATCATATGTGTCTGTTCATCCTCATTTCAGATGCTGCTACTGAAACTACCCCTGAAACAAGGCTGCCAAGGCTAAAAAAAACAAAACAATGATACATTTAGTTAAGCTAGAGCTAGGGCTGTGCGATTAATCGATTTTAAATCTAAATCGGATTTATTAATCAAAATCGATGTTAAAAAAGGAAAATCGGAAAATCGATTTTCCTTTTTTGCAGCTGGCTGCATTACAGACAGAGCTCGTCTAGTCATCTTTGGTCAAGAAAATTGTAAATGTTGTCACTTTACTAAACTCAAGGAGGATTTACAGTATCTTTCAATTGCACTTCATTCCCAATAGGGAAATTTGTTTGCTATTTTTCTTTAAAAATAAAGATAAAATATTTTAAACAATTTATTCCATAGTCTTTTGTAGTTTTACCAAAAAAATCGAAATCGAAAATCGGGTTTTCAGAGAGAAAAATCGGGATTTTATTTTTGTCCAAAATCGCCCAGCCCTAGCTAGAGCTAATCCACTAGTCTTTGAAGGGTCCGCAGCTCCGAAGTCGACTTTACTGAAACTGCCAAGTTGCAATCAGCTTTAATGTTTAGATTATAAATATGTTCTCTTCACAACAACTTCAGGGTTATAGTAACCTGTTTCATGTAAAACACCCATCTTCTACACAAAATTATATATACACATTTATATATATATATATATATATATATATATATATATATATATATATATATATATTAGTGCTGGCCAACGATTAAAATTTTTAATCTTAATTAATCCATGATTTCTGTAATTAACTGCGATTAATCGCATATTTATTTCATATTTATTCACACATTTTGTGCTGTTCTAAATTACCTCAAGGTATTTTTTTTAAATGTTTTTAATACCGTTAACAACCTGAGAAAGGGCAAATATGCTGCTTTATGCCAATGTTTATTCAATTTCCACAAAAAAGGCTTTTGACCTGAATGTAACATAAATACAAACACAATGTAGTCCCCAACTTTACACTTGGAAAGACTAATTTAAGATTCCTGTTTTAAGCAGCTCAGTGTAAAACAATGAACCATATGCATCAAGAAGTGCATTGGTCAGTTAAATTTTCCCTGTAATTATGTCTCTCATATGGAGGAAAATAAAAGGCTCAAAAAATATCCCCTTCTCCTAAGTGGGTTAAAAACAGGGGGATACAAAAACTGAATTACAAACAAATAAAGTGCACATGTAATGGAACGGGAGTAACTCAGCCATTTCCTCACCTGAATCCTCAGTGCGAATCGCAGTGTGCGCCCGTCTGTGCGCGCGCGCGCGCGTGTGTGTGTGTGTGCGGCGGCGGGGGGGAGCATTGTTGAGTTTTATGTTTTATGTAAAGCGCTTTGCGTTGCATTTCTTATTTTGTAAGAAAAGCGCTTAACAAATGCAGTTTGATTTGATTTGACTCGTCCTTTTTTGCAAGCTGCTATCCAGCGTTGTCTGATTTTGACGAGGGGGGGAGGGCGGAGCAGCGCTGCGCTCTCTGGTATTTGAGACTCAACGTACTTCGGTGGTAATTCATTTCAAATCGATGGTACATGTAAATAACTTCAGTCTTGTCCAGCGAACCATCTGGCATCTTTTTGAAAGTGAACTTGCTGTTCAAAAGTCGCTTTTCATTCTCCATCTTTCAGTTCACCAGACTTTTCCTCGAACTACGGGTGCCGTCAAGCGCCTGAAATGATATGCACCTTTTTTTTTTCTTTTTTTTTTTTTTAATTGTGTGCGTTAAAAAAATTTTCGGCGTTAAGAGAACGTTAAGTTAACGCGTCGTTAACGCACTAACTTGGACAGCCCTAATATATATATATATATATATATATATATGTGTATACAGAGTATGTGCACTCTACTTCAACTACCGGGTATGCTCAAATCAAAGAACTCAGCTTTCCTTCAGTGACAAAAGAATGACTCCTAATATCCAACAAGTCTGTGGAATTAAAAATTAATAATATTATCTTCATTTGAGTTTCATTGGGACTTTGTGGAAATCCACTCATTGTAATGACTGATCGACATTCATATAATGTAGTAAAATTAAAATTTTCATGACCACTTGGCGACAGAATTACACAAAGAAAAGAAAAAAAAAGAGAGTGATTAACTTTCCCAAAAAGTATAATTTGACTATACTGAGCCAGAGTCTCTACTTTTTTTATATATTCACGCTGGCAAACTTTCCATTACACACCCTGGACTTTGGCTTAACTTACATTACTGTTGTTTAACATGAAATCAAACATTCTTAAATCTAAACTACAAATGGCAAATGTTTTGCAATTGTCAATAGTTCCCATCAGTAACAAAATCTAGCAAGTCTCACACAGACAAAGGCAAAATATTTTTTGTAAAAAGAAAAAAGTAATAGCCTATAACAAATTCAAAAGTGTTTTGTAACCTGAATCAGCATATGTCAACAACTTAAATCAATAAATTGGACCATCTCCCCATCGCCCACATCACACCAAGTCAAATAAACGTTATCAACTTAATTTAGGCACATTTCCACTAGTACGAGTTCAGTGTAAATCTGGCAGACAGGAACCTCTAACAGAGCCGACCGAAGAAGAACATAAATAACAGATTGTACTTGCATTTTTTTTTTTTTTTTTAAACATACAATGCGGTTGTAGCGATTGAGATTAAAAGAACCCCCGTCACCCCCGCCGGACCTCTATTGGTGTAATATGGCAACAAGACCTAAACTGACTTGTGGGTCTATCCATCGTTTTTTTCATGTACTGTACATCAAATATACTCGTGGCAAAATGTCTCTAATGTCTCGCGTCCAATATCTTTTGAGCTTTTACACTATTCAGCTTGGCTCTGCTCAGCTCTACACTACAGGTTTTCCACTAGGTGATAGTACCTGTTAGTAACTCCTGTTTTTGCACCAGGGTTCTAAATGAGCTGAGTCAGGCTGAAAATGCAATGTTGCCAGGCTGCAGGCCAATGTTTAGCCTAATTGTAACATATCTGATGAGTCTTGAAGGCATCTCTTCCACATCCACCATATTTAAAACCTGCCAACAGTGACTACGGTAGGCTATTTACTTTACACCTACACTTTGGAATGGGAAAAGATGGCAAGCACACCTACTCCATGGTGCAGGATCTGTACTACCTGTAGTATCAATAGACTGCCACAACCACACTTGTCTGCACTTAAATATCCCCACACTCTGGTCAGAACACTGAGGTCCAAAAAACAATTGTTGCTGGTCATTCTCAGAGCCAGGCTCAAAATCTGAGGAGCCAGACAATCTTTGGTGGCGGGCCCTAATCTGTGGATCAATCTAGTCCTCCACATAAGAAAGAGTTTCCTCTCTTTATCAAGAGCTGGTCAGCATCACTGAAACAATCAGTAATCCTGCACAAATAAATAGTAGGTATAGCCTCCATGAGGGACTTTCTAGTGTTTTACTTATAGCATGTTAATTTACATGTTTCTTTCTGTAATACTTTTCATCCTCAAGGACAGTATTCTTGTGTATATCTGGAAATATTGGCCACTGTATCCTTTAATGTACTCAAAAGATGTTTAGATGAGATGGCACAGTGATGACTGCTGTCACATCACAGCGAGAAGATTCTGGGTTCAGACTTGCTGGTCGGCTGATTCCCTGATGTAAGCAGTTTGCATGTTCTTCCTGTGTCTTTCTAGGTATTCTGTGGATGATTCATTTTTCACTTGCAGTTTAAATGCATTCATGTTAGGGCCCTCAAGACACCAAGTCAACAATCAGCTGTCAGGAATGTTGAGAGCGTTGGCGAATGTCTGTCTCTCTTGTCTTTTTGCTGCGTAAAGTACCTTCGGTGTCAAACCCTGTAAGAACCCGTAGGACCCATTGAGGTATTTTTAGCTATTTCAGCATGTCAACATGTTGCACTGATTATGAACAAAAATGCATGCTTGTGCATGCCTAAAACAATATATATTTCAACCATTTTATATCACTTTTTTCTGCTGTTATATTTGGTATGAATGCAAATATGCGATTATAAAATCCCTGGTAAGAAGAAACTGATTAGATATGGCTCAGGAAGTGTTAAGGGTGCACTAGTATGTGTAACTCTGGATGGTATATAAAATATTTTCCTGCTTTAGGGATAGTATTTACTTTCTGGGTTAATGGAAACTTCACTGCAGCATTGAGAAAGGGAAATTTTTGCAGTTTTGCCGTCTGCTTTTATGGACTATGCACATGGCATTACTGCAAAAGAAACATTACGATCAGTTTCACTGTCAAGCTAGTATTTCGTTAGCTCTTCCAAACAGTAGCATCTGAGATTATGAGAATTCTCACAGATGTTAGTGGACATGCTAACCCACACAAAGTGTTCATCAAGGCATTATTTAAATTGTTTTAATTATGCATAAGGCATAAAAATATGCTAGGTCATACTTATAAAAATGAGAATCAGAAGTAAATATCTGGCTCAAATAAAGGCTTTGAACCCCAGGAGGTCAGTGGGGCAAGACAGTTCAGGGGGGCGTCCTCGGGGCCGGGCAGACCGACAAGACAGTTCCAGGGGCCGTCCAGGAGACCGGGCCGATCAGAGAGACAGTTCAGGAGGCCGACCTCGGAGCCGAACTCGGGACCGGGCACACCGGCCAGACAGGTCAGAGGGCCGTTCTCGGGACTGAGCAGACGGGGCAGAGGAAAACTCTCGGGACAGGGCAGAGGGTGGCTTCAGGGCAGACAGGATCCACGGTGCCGGCTGAGGTGCGTCCGGGAACACCACTGGAACATGAGGAGGTGTGTCCAGTACCCCCCCCTCAACGAACACCACCCGGCGTTCTACCCGGCTTGTCCGGGAAACTGTGCAGGCGGGGTGACCAATTATCAGTCAGGTGGGAGGCGAGGCGATGGCCGGAGGGCTGAGCTCACTTGAGCCCATGGGTCTCAGTAGAGAAACATGGAGAGGTGTGTCCGGGACCACCGCCGGAACAGGAACAGAGCGAGGTGCGTCCGGGACCACCGCCAGAACAGGAACAGAGCGAGGTGCGTCCGGCACCACCGCTGGAACAGGAACAAGGCGAGGTTGGGGCGGCCACTGGCAGGATTCCCGGGATACTGGGTCGCGGACCGCCGGACTAACCGGGGAAGAGTTCCCCGGAAGCGGACCCACCACCCACGCTGGCTGGCTTGGCAGCCGACTGGCGAGAGCCGCCGTCAACCGTCACAGCTTCTCCATCATCTCCGTGTGCTGAGCTGCAAAAACCTCCTGCCGCTGGATCAGGCCAGCCACTGAAGCCTGCAAAGGCTGGACCTGGACCTGCATGGCCATGGCGGCTGCCTCCAACTGGTGAGTACGGCTGTTGGCCATCCGAATCTGCCTCTCCAGGGCAGCTGGCAATGAGCCACGCTCAGTGTCGGCTGAGTTCATCATGGCTAGTTCGTGCTGTTATGGATTTCTTTTCTGAACCCAAGCACAAGACAGCAAACAGGGTTAACTTAGCCAAAACGAGCTCCCCCGGCCACACGCCACGCCGACTCCCAGCACAACCGGGCCGCAGAGGAAAGCCAAGCAACACTCTGGCCTTTGTTCAAATTAATTTAAGATGCCACATTTCTTTCTCAGTGAATACCTTGACAGATCTTTTAAACTTGGAAAGTAAAGTAGTATAACTGTTTTTTTTAGTAACTCATCAAGTTGATGGTGGGCTTAAGTGTTGGGCTAATCACTCCAATACACAAGGCCGTGGAAGTAATTTTTAAATGTCTACAGTTGTGTTTATTTGGGCAGTTGATAACTATTGGCTCAAATGTCTATCAATATTGATTTAGTGCTCTGGAGATTATCTTGTGCGCTCAGCTGGCTTTACAATGTCTCACAAGCAGATTTCTTTGTTTTTCAGACAATTAATAAGCCTTTTGCTGATTATAAGCTAAGTTGTTTACATATATATATATATATATATATATATATATATATATATATTTATATACAGTTTTCCTCAACGTATTTAATGAGAAGATTTTACACTGAATGTTTAGTGTAACTTGGACAGAGTGCAATGGTGTCGATAGCCCCACAATTATACTTGTATCTTTGACCCTAAAAAATTGTCAATGACGTAAGGAGAGCAGGAGGAAAACTAGGAGTCAAAAGAGCAGAGTGTTAGAACAAAAGAATGAGAAGGAGAATGATGGAAATAGAGCATAGCAAGGTTGAGAAAGAAGGACCAGGAGAGCAAGTCCCTGTTGGAAACCTTCTGGCTAGATATCTCCTCTGCTCTCTGGCTGCCTTTCCTTGCTTCTAGTGCTAATTAATTGGGCTTGGGAATCAACACTCTCATCTTAAATCTGTTCTTTAATTGAGCAGTCCTTTCTGCCTGCTTTAGACAGCTCAGCATGCATCTTCTGGATGATTTGGAGCTAAACACAGTCACTTTATTACCAACCACATAACTTGAAAGTGGCAACCGCATACCACAATTAGCAAGTTGCTATTTTTAGGGCTCTTCATTATTTTACAAACTGTCTCGACAAAATGTGAAAATGAAATTGTGCGGGTCCACACACAACTTCATTTGGAGCCTGTTTTTGTAGGTGAATGTATTTACTGATTATTATTACAGGTGCCCTATATATATATATATATATATATATATATACTCAGCGGCCACTTTATTAGGTACACCTGTCCAACTGCTTGTTAACGCAAATGTCTAATCAGCCAATCACATGGTAGCAATTCAATGCATTTAGGCATGTAGACATGATCAAGACTATCTGCTGTAGTTAAAACCGAGCATTTCAGAAACTGCTTATCTACTGAAATTTTCACGCACAACCATCTCTTGCGTTTACAGAAAATGGTCCGAAAAAGAGAAAATATCCAGTGAGTGGCAGTTCTGTGGGCGCTAATGCCTTGTTGATGCCAGAGGTCAAACGAGAATTGCCAGACTGGTTCGAGGTGATACAAAGGCAACAGTAACTCAAATAACCAATCTTTAGACCGATGTTTGCAGAAGAGCATCTCTGACTCACAACACATCGAACCTTGAGGCGGATGAGCGACAGCAGCAGAAGACCACACCGGGTCCCACTCCTGTCAGTCAAGAAAAGGAAACTGAGGCTACAATACACAACCTTACCAAAATTGGACAACAGAAGATTGGAAAAACGTTGCCTGGTCTGATGTGTCTCCAATTATGCTGCGACATTCAGATGGTAGGGTCAGAATTTGGGATCAACAACATGAAAGCATGGATCCATCCTGCTTTGTATCAACGGTTCAGGCTGGTGGTGGTGGTTTAATGGTGTGGGGGATAATTTCCTGGCACATTTGGGCCCATTATTACCAATTGAGCATCGTGTCAACGCCACAGCCTACCTGAGACCATGTCCATCCCTTTATGACCACAGTGTACCCATCTCTTGATGGCTACTTCCAGCAGGATAACGCACCATGTCCTAAAGCACGAATCATCTAAGACTGGTTTCTTAAACATGACAATGAGTTCACTGTACTCACATGGCCTCCACAGTCACCAGATCTCGTTCCAATGGGGCACCTTTGGGATGAGGTGGAACGGGAGATTCTCATCATGGATGTGCAGCCGACAAATCTGCCACAACTGCGTGATGCCATCATGTCAATACGGACCTTGTTGAATCTTTGCCACGAAGGATTAAGGCAGTTCTGAAGGAAAATTGGGTCCAACCCGGTACTAGAAGGTGAACCTAATTAAGTGGCCGGTGAGTGTATATTTGGGTTTGTGTGTGCGTACATTAATATAAAGGCTCAGTTATACTGTGTGTGTGGACGGGTGTGAGTGTATATGTGTGTATATCTTCTTCGTTTGTGCACCAAGGCCAGCTGAAAAAAATTAAATAAAAAAAGAATAAAAGAAACATCATGTTTTGGTGCACCACAATGCCAAATAAGAAGAATGCCCACGGTAGTATCTGATAATTAGAAAGAGTAAAATGTGGATGAATATATGTTATTATCTAAGAAAGCAAAACATAGATAGAACAACAACTGGGCTCAAAGACATGGAGAAAGCCAGCAAGAAGGGGGAATCTTCCATCCACCTTGCATCCAGAAGTTTATTTGAGGGGTTACCATGACCTGGATGACAATAGTGTTTCTTGTGTCAGTGATATGAGTTAAGAAGTTATTTCACATTTAGAACTGTTGAAACTTTTCTGAGAACACAAAACGCCCAGTGTATTTAACGAGACTCTTTAGTTGGGTGAGAGGTATACAGGTTTTAAGCAGTGTTGGGCATCTTCCTTTAAAAAAAAAAAAAAAGTGAGCTACTCACAAAAACATGCAGCAGTCCTAGGCTATACACTGCCCCCTCTGGCCAGCTGGGGCGCCAGATGGGGTGGGGAGGATCTGGCCGGAATAACTTGATACTTCCACGACCTACGTCCGGCCGGAGAAGCCCCACCCTGTCTGGTGAAAAGAAGGGGCCTGCTCACTCCTCACCGTGGATTCACACCAGAAGCATCACAGGCCTCATAGGCGTCCGGCTGCCATTCATTTTGTATGAAAGCACGCTGCGAGAGGCGTCGGAGGCCACGGAGGCATTGGAGGCATTGGAGGCATTGGAGGCGTCGGGAGCAGCGCCTTGGAGGCGTCCAGAGCGTCAATTTGAAGTTGAGAGAATCTCAACTTTATGCAAATGAGGAGCGGCGACGCCGCAGCAGCATCCAATCAAAGACCGGGATTCCCGAAGCAAGAAGCCTCAATGCAGATTGTACTTTCGTGTACACACACATGTACACTCATTCACATGCATACATGCACATAGCTGTGCACTAAAACTTTTTATCAGGAATTAATATATTTCATCCAGCAAACTGACATTTTTGCTGGTTTGACTGCCGTTTTTACCTGAACTCTGCTCATGTGAAACATGTAACTGATGGTTGAGGAGCTGTATGGTCTGAACTATTTTATTTGCTACATCGATCTAACGCTAAATAATTAAAAACCGTGCTTATTAATCACAAAACACAGTGTAAACAATATGACCAAATCCGCTACGACCCGGTTTGTCAGTGGTGTTCACCGCAGACAGACGCAGCGTTCACCGGGAGCAACAGCTCGCTGATGGTTGCTGTTGATCCGTGGACCAACCTTGTTAAGGAGAGCATCAAATTCACTCTTTTCTATGCGGAAATAACGCCAAAATATAAAGAAGGCTTCCCAAAGTGTGATCCATGGTGAAATAGGAAACTGAAGATGTGCACGCTATATATATAGATATATGTAAGCTATATGCAGTTAGTTCACTCCAGTTCTGCAGTGCAGCTTGAAAGCCCCGCCTACTGCAGGCGTCGACAGGCAACGACAGACATTGGCAAGCAGCGCAATGCAGGCGTCCTGAGCCACCACAGGCGATTTTTGACGCTTTCGGTGTGAATCTAGGGTTAAGTTAAGGAGGAGACTTGAGCTCAGTGTGGGCCCTTCCGAGGTTGGTAGAGGGAGCAATGCCCAGGACTGACTTAGGTAGGAGCACTGGGTGATAAAAATCTGAAAAAATTGGGATACAATTATAAAAAAAAAAAAAAGTAATTAGTTATAGCTACAAATTACTTCTCCCAAAATGTAATTGCGTTAGTAACTCAATGGATATACTGCAGGGAGAATTGAGTTAGTAACTCAATTACCTCATTGTAAGAGAAACTAGTTACTGAACAAAGTAACTGATGTTATTTTTCATGTCCTATACGCTATTACTGTACATTTTATAACATCTTTAATGTCAAAGATGTTTATATTCACTCATTGAAGAATAAAGACACTATATACAGTATTTTATTACATTTTGTATGTATTTGAACTAAATAGAGTGCAGCCTGGCATATGATATGGATAGAAATAAAAATATATAAAAAATAAATATTGAAAATAAAATTCAAATGCAAAATATGCGCAGACAAATGAAAATGTGGCCTTTATGTAGTGCAGTGATTCTTAACCATAGGGCCGCGGCCCACACTTGGGCCGCAAGCGCCATCTAGTGGGCCGCCAAAAAAAATTCAGTTTTGTACGTGTGGGCCGCGAGGGCCGCAGGACTGCATAGCAACTCCCAACCAAATGAGGAGAAGAAGACACTCAGCTAGCTGTACGTGTAATAGTAAGAGAAATGGTGTGTATTTACTGAGAAAATCCTTCATTTTGCACAGAGTAGGTTTAGATCCGCCAGGATTAGGGATCGATTAATTGGGTCTGCGCCCAGAGCGAGCGAGCGCGGCGTGATCATTTATCCCGGCGCGTCCCCGCGGCCGGGGAGGTCGGCTGAGGCTGCCGCTCGGGCGGTGGGCTCCGTTGTTATTGCTGAAGGATGGTAGATGTAGATGCGTGGGCTGTCGTGTCTGCTGGACTGGACTGTTCGGGCTTTCGAAAAAGCATCGGAAAGTAACTGCTGCAGCGCGACCAGAGAGCTGCGGTGCGGGCTGTGCCCGTCGCAGCTGACCAGGCTCGGATGAGCCCGACACACTGAGTCCTGACAACTTATTAATGTAAATAACTTAAAGTAAAATCAAACTAAGTTTTGTCCTCGCTGTATTTTTAAATATGCAACCCGGAATGGACAAATTCATCCTGTTCAGTCTTCCCACTGGGACAAAACCAGTGTCTCATACGTTCAGAGACCGTGGCGTTCAAAGTGCGAAAGTGAAACGCCACTGAAACAAAACACAAAGTTTTTCATCAAACATATCCACTCAAGTCTGAACTGAAGTCACAGAAAAATAAACTGACCATCTTAAAACATCCTGCCCATGTTTGGGTCCAGATACAGCTGTGAAGCAGCTTTCTCCACAGTGAACATAATTAAAACTAAATATCGTTTCAGGCTCACCAATGAGCACCTTCACATGCATATGAGAACCTGACACCATCCAGCCCAGATTTAAAGTCCTGACAGAAGAAATTAGAGCTCAGTTCTCTCACTGAACAACAGAAAGTGGGGGCATAAGATTATAAGAGGGGAAGAAAGAAAAACTGCAAAACTGTTAAATTGTTAAGATGTGTTTATATTAATTTAGTATAAAAATGTGTTGAGACAATTAACAAAGAAAAGGGGAAATTCAAACTGCTGGTAGAGAAAAAATAAAATAAGATAGCATTTGAAAAATAAAATAAAATCTACTTTATTTTTAAGAGAAAAAAATATGTTTAATTCAAGTTAAACATGTTAATTGGCAAATATGTACTTTTTTTAATATAACAGTCAGATGCAGATGTTGATACAACTATGAGGCTACTTGAATACACACACACACACACACACACACACACACACACACACACACACACACACACACATATATATATATATATATATATATATATATATATATATATATATATATATATATTATGATGTTCTGGACCTTCGCTTGAGTAAATTTTCTCTAAATGGACCTCTTAAAGTTTTAGTTGAATACCCCTGCTATAGAGTGTTTATATTTAATGGGCCCCGGGCCACTCTGTACTGAAAAAATTGGGCCCCAAGGTCAGAAAGGTTAAGAACCCCTGATGTAGTGCAATTCTCTGTACCTTCATACCACTGCACAATAAACAGAGCACTATCCAACTCTTAAATATTCAGTAAAGTAATAAAAGTTAAATATTGACAATAAATAATATTTAGTTATTCACACACTTTACAATTAAGTGCAAAACTAAGACACACAAATGTAAACTTGGGTAAAAAGAAACAAAGGAAGACCTGGCCATTAAGTAGTGCAAATCTCTATTGAACAATAAACGCTATCCATTTCTTTATGTATATTAACATGATGTTCGTTCTCTGTGAAAATTAACAATACATGAATCTATACTAAAATACTCCAACTAAACCAGTAGTTGTAACGTAGGAGGAGAAGCCTTTCGAATCTTTTGTCAGACAGTCGTTCCTCTTCGGAGAGAAGACAAGCTTGCCCAGGTTGAACAGTCTTTCAACAGGTGTACTGGATGGAGTAGTAGCATTGTAACATAGTGAAATTTTCTTGATGAGAAAATCCACACAGAGAGTTTTGTGCTGAAGATCTAAAATGGTCTGCCACTTCATTTTCTGCTGAAGACGAGGTGTCCTCATCCTCTTTAAAGGAAAATAAATTGTTTTCTTTGGTTGAATCTGTGTGATGTAAATATGCGCTGGTACCTGGCTGTGGTTCTTCAAGGGCAACTTTCCGGGACTCTGCCAGCAAACTTGCCTTAGCCTCATCCTTTAACTCCTGTGACTGCAGCCAGCAAAATTAGAATTTTGGAAGAGTTGCGGCAGCAAGTATAGCCTCTTCATTTCCCAAGACATCTGCAAATCTGATTTTGATAGCGCTAAATGAAAAAAAATAGTCACATACAATGTATGCATCCATACAAATCAATGTTATTATTATAACAAGGGGGCTTTGTCGCAGTATAGTTGTTGCACGCTCGTGCTTCTGGGGTGGACCGACAGGACAGAGGACACGGGGTTTAGTGCAGAAATCTTTGGTTCTTTATTTCACCAAGACACCGATTGGCACTCAGCAGCTCTGTGTCCCTGTAGAGCAGAAGAACCGCTTGCTGGTGTGCAGCCACTGTTCAAATAGCCAGACAGGGTGGAGAGATTGATTGGGCACCAATCAGCAGAACCAGGCGCCACCTGTGTGCTGCTCCCCACAGACCCCGCCAAATCCTCCACCCTGCCACACACCCCATCCCCTGACTCAGGCCGTGGACGGTCCGGCCTAGCCAACTCCCCCTCCCCTCGGAGTGGAAGAAGAGGCCAGGGACCCCATCTGACCCCCCGGGCCTGAGGCCACCGGGTCCTCCAGGTTCTCGGGTCCTCCAGGTTGGGCCGACCGGTGAGACAGCTCCGGAGGCCGCCCTCTGGGCAGGGCCGACCGGCGAAACTGCTTTAGAGGCTGCCCTCTGGGCTGGGCCGACCGGCGAGACCGTTCGGGGGGTCGCCCTCAGGGACTGGGCCGAGGGTGGCCTTGGGTCAGACGGAATCCGCGGCCCCGGCCGAGGTGCGCCCAGGACCACCCCCTCCCCGATGCAGCATTGCTCCAGGAGCTGGTCCGCCTCCGGAGCCGTCGCGTCCAGGACTGCCTCTGGAGCCATCGCGTCCATGACCGCCTCCGGAGCCGTCGCGTCCAGGACCGCCAGCACCTCCGCCAGCACCTGCGCCAGCGTCTCGAGGGTCCGTTCCTCCGTCATCCTGTCGGGCCCCACGTTGGGCACCACTGTAGTACGCTCGTGCTACTGGGGTGGACCGACAGGACAGAGGACACAGGGTTTAGTGCAGAAATCTTTGGCTCTTAATTTCACCAAGACACCGATCGGCACTGCTCTGTGTCCCTGTAGAGCAGAAGAACCGCTTGCTGATGTGCAGCCGCTGTTCAAATAGCCAAGCAGGGTGGAGAGATTGATTGGGCACAGGTGTGTCCAATCAGCAGAACCAGGCGCCACCTATGTGCTGCTCCCCGCAGACCACGCCCAATCCTCCACCCTGCCACAATAGTACTCCTTTAAAAACTGGTCTTCCCTTTCTGTTATTGCTGTGAGTCCTAATTTGGAGGAGATGGTGTTAAGGTGGATATTTCGCAGATTCGAGCCAGGGCATCATAAAAGGAATCCCCTCGTGTTGTACAAGCAGTTTTTCGACACCAACTCATCAACTGTTTCAGTAGCCAAACTTGATCGACTGGTCTTGTTCCATGGGGCTGTACATTTGGAAGAAGCACTTCTGTAAATAGCCTTTGTTGAAGGTTTTGACAGCAGCCACTTGTCGATATCTGTCCATGAAATCAGGTTTAGTGTGTGTGATGCAGATCACTTGTGGGGGGGCAAATTGATCAAATCACCATCATTATCATCAGTTGCATGTAGAGCATCATTAATGTCTAAATATCACCTCATCTTCATCGTCTTCAGAATCACTCTTCTCAAGTGGCTGGTACCTCTTAAATGCTTTGGAAAAAAAAAAATTAAATGCTTTGACAAAATTGGAGCCATTGTCAGTCACTGTTGCTGTGATTTTGTGTGCTATCCCATATGTTGACTGTATATTGTCAAGCTCAACTGTAATGGCATCATGACTATGATGCCCCTTAAACCAGTGATTCTTAACCATAGGGCCGCGGCCCAACGTTGGGCCGCGAGCGCCCTCTAGAGGGCCGCAAAAAAAATTCAGTTTTGTACGTGTGGGCCGCGAGGGCCGCGGGACTGCATAGCAACTCCCGACCAAATGAGGAGAGGAAGACACTCAGCTAGCTGTACGTGTAATAGTAAGAGAAATGGTGTGTATTTACAGAAAAAATCATTTATTTTGCACAGAGTATGTTTAGATCCACCAGGATCAGGGATTCTACGGCGTAGGCTCTGCGTCGATTTACGCAGAACCATAATTCAGGCTTAAGGCGGACGTAATTGAAGCCACCATGAGAAGGGGGAAGGGAGGCTTGATTTGCCAGTGATTGCGGACCGTCCGCCCCAGGTGTCCGCCGCGGGAGACCTGGGGCTCGCTGCCGAGAAGGAGACGAGACTCCCGGGGGAGCTGCCCCGCAGAGGCGGGCCGGAGAGCCGGTGGAACCGCCCGACTGAGCGGGAGCCGACGCGTCCCCGCGGCCGCGGAGGTCGGCTGCCGCTCGGGCGGCGGCGGGCTCTGTCGTTACTGCTGAAGGATGGTAGATGCGTGGGCTGAAGTGTCTGCTGGTCTGGACTGGACTGTTGTTGCAAAAGCATCGGAAAGTGACTGGGCTGCAGCGCGTCGCAGCCCGTCGCAGCTGATCAGGCTCGGATGAAGCCCGACACGCTGAGTCCTGACAACTGATTAATTTAATATCTTAAATAAAATAAATCTTAAAACACACATGTTTGAGTCCAGATACAGCTGTGAGGCAGCTTTCTCCACAATGAACATAATTAAAAATATCGTTCCAGGTTCACCAATGAGCACCTTCACATGTGCATGAAAACCTGACACCATCCAGCCCAGATTTAAAGTCCTGACAGGAGAAATTAGAGCTCAGTTCTCTCACTGAACGACAGAACGTGGGGGCATATGATTAAGGGGAAGAAAGACAAACAAGGCAAAACTGTTCAATTGCTAAGATGTGTTTATATTCATTTATTATAAAAATGTGTTGAGACAATTAACAAAGAAAAGGGGAAATTCAAACTGCTGGTAGAGAAATAAAATAAGATAGCATTTGAAAAATAAAATAAAATCATTTTTATTTTTAAGAGAAAAAAATATGTGTAATTCAAGTTACACATGTTAAGTGGCAATATTTTTGAAATTTACTTTTTTTAATATAACAGTCAGATGCAGATGTTGATACAACTATGAGGCTACTTGAATATATACACACACATAATATATATATATATATATATATATATATATATATATATATATATATATATATATATATATATATATATATACACACACACATAATAAATATATATATAAATAAATATAAATATATATATATATATATATATATATATATATATATATATATATATATATAATGATGTTCTGGACCTTCGCTTGAGTAAATCCTCTCTAAATGGACCTCTTAAAGTTTTTGTTGAATACCCCTGCTATACAATTTTAATATTTAATGGGCCCCGGGCCACTCTGTACTGAAAAAATTGGGCCCCAAGGTCAGAAAGGTTAAGAACCCCTGCCTTAAACCATCTGGCAAGAGTGGCTTTCTCTCTTTCCATGGTATTGGGATTGATCCAATGGGCTGTCACACCCTTGAAGCTTCTATTGTGGGAAGTCCAGATGTCTGCTGTGGTTGAAATGTACTCCAATTCCTCAAATGACGTTTTAAGATCATCCATCCATCCATCCATCCATCCATCCATCCATTTTCCGCCGCTTATCCGGAACTGGGTCGCGGGGGCAGCAGTCTCAACAGAGATGCCCAGACTTCCTTCACCCCAGACACTTCCTCCAGTTCTTCCGGGGGGAGTCCGAGACGTTCCCAGGCTAGCCGAGAGACATAGTCTCTCCAGCGTGTCCTGGGTCTTCCCCGGGGTCTCCTCCCGGAGGGACATGCCTGGAACAACTCCCTAGGGAGGCGTCCAGGAGGCATCCGATACAGATGCCCAAGCCACCTCAGATGACTCCTCTTAATGTGAAGGAGCAGCGGCTTGACTCCGAGCTCCTCCCGGGTGACCGAACTCCTCACCCTATCTCTAAGGGAGCGTCCAGCCAACCTGCGGAGGAAACTCATCTCGGCCGCTTGTATCCGCGATCTTGTCCTTTTGGTCACTACCCAAAGTTCATGACCATAGGTGAGGGTAGGTGCGTTGATTTACCGGTAAATCGAGAGCTTCACCTTTCGACTCAGCTCCTTCTTCACCACGACGGTCCGGTACATCGACCGCATGACTGCGGACGCTGGACCGATCCGTCTGTCAATCTCACGCTCCATTGTTCGCTCACTCGTGAACAAGACCCCAAGATACTTGAACTCCTCCACCTGAGGCAGGACTTCTCCACCCACCCGGAGAAGGCACGCCACCCTTTCCCGGTGGAGAACCATGGCCTCGGTTTTGGAGGTGCTGATTCTCATCCCCGCCGCGTCGCCGGTCCGATGAAGCCAACAGGACAACATCATCTGCAAAAAGCAGAGACGAAATCCTGTGGTTCCCAAACCGGATCCCCTCTAGCCACTGACTACGCCTAGAAATCCTGTCCATAAAAATTATGAACAGGACCGGTGACAAAGGGCAGCCCTGTCGGAGTCCAACATGCACTGGGAACAAGTCTGACCTACTGCCGGGAATGCGAACCAGACTCCTGCTCCGATCATACAGAGACCGGACAGCCCTTAATAGAGGGCCTCCATACTCACTGAGCGCCCCCCACAGAATGGCATGAGGGACACGGTCAAATGCCTTCTCCAAATCCACAAAGCACATGTACTGTAGACTGGTTGGGCAAATTCCCATGAACCCTCGAGCACCCTGCGGAGGGTGTAGAGCTGGTCCAGTGTTCCACGGCCGGGACGAAAAAATGCATTGTTCCTCCTGAATCCGAGGTTCAACTATCGGCCGTATTCTCCCCTCCAGTACCCTGGCGTAGACTTTCCCGAGGAGGCTGAGAAATGCGATCCCCCTATAGTGGAAACACACTCTCCGGTCCCCCTTTTTAAAAAGAGGGACCACCACCCCGGTTTGCCACTCCATCGGCACTGTCCCCTTCCTCCATGCAATGTTGCAGAGGTGTGTCAACCAAGACAGCCCTACGACATCCAGAGACTTGAGGTACTCAGGGCGAATCTCATCCACCCCCGGTGCCCTGCCACTGAGGAGCTTACAAACTACCTCAGTGACCTCGACTTGGGTGATGGATGAGCACGTCCCCGAGTCCCCACTCTCTGCTTCCTCAGTGGAAGGCATGTCAGTCGGGTTGAGGAGATCCTCAAAGGAGTATTACTTCCACCGTCAGATGATGTCCCCAGTCGAGGTCAACAGCTCCCTGTGGGTTGTATTCAGGTTACGTGATCAACAAACCCCTCCCACGACCCGCCACCCAGCGTTAGTTCTGTTTACATTAAACCTGACCTACGGTTAAGACTACTCTCAGAAGTGAGTTATTCGCGGAGCAGATGGACACCCCGTGACGGTCAATGTAAAAGGGGCACACGACACGCTAGATCCATACGTTAAACACAGGGTATTTGCCAATGTAAAAGGGGCTACTGATAGAAGCAACTTACATGGACAGTCCATTCCCGTCATAAAATCTAAATCCAATTCTGCATTGATCTATTCCAGCCAGTGACTAATTCTTTACGATATGTATTTGGTCTTTATGATATGTATGTGGTGTCTGGAAACAAATATGAATGTGGTAAGTATCTGCAAGACATTCAGAAATGTAAATGATAGTATTCATCTAGCTGCAGATCTCACATTTAACATCGCAGTTGGCAACAGATTTAATCAGCGACATAGTGGGTCTAACGTCATTTTACAAACACGTGGCTTTATATTATGACAAAATGTAGCTGTGGCAAAGAAAGACACGTAATATTCATAATTTATGTAGTTAAGTGTACTGACAGCCGTGCATAGTACTCACACAAAGCCACAATCAAAAAGAAGTTCAACCTTTCTTAGCGTAATAAATTATACGCATGTACTGTAACAGATATCAATAAACAAGCGGCTAAAGTAAATAATTAAAGAAAGTAACACAAGAACAACTGAGTTTCTTTCATGAATGCAGATCAAGAGAGGGAAAGAAGTAAAGTTTTTAAGTATGTAAGACATAACGGGACAGATGAAAACCATCCCTAATTTTCATTCCACATTCAATCATTCTTAAATACGGTACTCACCAAGCTTTGTGTTTGTACTGCAGTCCTTCTTTTATCTTGGCTCTATCATTATGGCCAAAGACAGCCAGGGTGCCAGATAGCTCACCTGGTTGAGCAGGATTCCCAGAGGCTGCAGTTCTGCAGCTGGCCCAAGTTCAAGTCTGGATCTGTTGTCCCTTTCTGCATGTCTGCCCCTTTTTCCTGTCAGAACACAGTCCAGCCACAAATTTCTGCTTGCAGTGTCCTGCTTTTTCACATTCTGACCAACTATTAATGACATGAAGGGAACAGAATTTTTATTTGTGAAAATAAAATAGAAATTGATTTTATTCATGCAATATTGTAAAATGCAAACTAAAATCACCTTTTATCCTTTTTTTTGAAATTTTTGTTACCTTCCATGTCTTTTCCTAATGCATCCCACTAAGATGGTGATATCTTTATGAGTTCCATAAAAATACTGTCACACTTTTTAAAACCATCTTGGAAAGTGTACTTACCATAATAGACTCAAAAGGCTTTGGCACCTGCTGCTGAAAATACTATTATTATTATTATTATTAGGGCCCGAGCACTTACAGTGCGATGGCCCTAGTGTATCTGTAGGAATTTATTATTTTTTTTCCTTGTTTTTCTTCCAACGAAATGAGGGCCTTTTTGCCCCCCTAAACGTGCTCCAAAAGTCACCAAATTTTGCATGCAAGCCAGGCCTGGCGAAAAAATTTATATTTAATGGTTTGCATTAATGGGCGTGGTCTAATGGCTCAAAAGCGCCCCCTAGAAAACTTACAGATAAAACTTCATGCCTCAAGCCCCACAATACGGTTTGACGTACATGCACGAAAATTGATACACATCTGTATCATGTTGCAACTTAAAGAAAAGTCTCTTGGCGCCATGGCCGAAACCGAACAGGAAGTCCATTTTGAATTAATCGGGTAATTTTGACGCAATTTATGCCATTCCTTCGGCATTTAATGCGGCCCCAACCGTAACGTGCACTCAGGTGTGTTATACATCAAAATGTGCGTCTAGATCCTGCGACAATGCACATTTGTTTTCTCAGTCAAAGCGTTACCGTGGCGACGATAGACGCCAAAAAGCGCAACGCTCCTTCATCTGATTGGTCCATATTTGATAGTCCCTATTCTCTGCCATAACTTTTCAACAGGTTCTGATAAAGATATGTGGGTGGTGTCATCGGACTTGGTATTGAGTACTTGACCTACATTGGCCTGAATTAGCCCCGTCCCTTCTTCTGATTGATCAATATTTGATAGTCCCTATTTTCTGGCATAACTTTTGAATGGTTTGACATAAAGAGTCGTGGGTGGTGTCATTGGACTCAGTATTGAGTCCATGACCTTCCTTGGCCTGAATTAGCCCCGCCCCTTCTTCTGATTGGTCAATATTTGATAGTGCCTATTTTCTGCTATAACTTTTGAATGGTGTCCCATAGAGAGTCGTGGGTGGTGTCATCTGACTCGGTTTCGATTCCTTCACCTTAATTGGTGCAAATTAGCCCCGCCCCTTCTTCTGATTGGTCGGTGTGTGATAGTTCCGATTTTCTGCAATAACTTTTGAATGGTTTTACATAAAGACTCGTGGGTGGTGTCATCGGACATGGTTTTGAGTCCTTGAACATAATTGCTGCAAATTAGCCCCGCCCCTTCATCTGCCATAACTTTTCAACAGGTTGTGATAAAGACATATGGGTGGTGTCATCGGACTCGGTATTGAGTACTTGACCTTCATTGGCCTGAATTAGCCCTGTCCCTTCTTCTGATTGGTCAATATTTGATAGTCCCTATTTTCTGCCATAACTTTTGAATGGTTTGACATAGAGAGTCGTGACTGGTGTCATCCGCTAAATGTCCAGGCCTGAAGACATCTACATGCAAGTCATACAAGCACTTCCACTGCAGCACGCCTGAATGTGCACAAGGGCGCGAGGGCCCGTTCATCGCTGCTTGCAGCTTTAATTATACATTTTATTTGTAAGACCCCTTTCAGGGCACTTAAGCTAGCTGTGCAATAATCAAAACATAGAAAACATAATTAAAACAACTGAAAACAGCAGAACATGACAAGACAAATGCCTGTCTGAACAAGTAGGTTTTGACATCTGACTTAAAAACTGAAACAGTCAAAATTCCTGTAGTGGAAATGAAGTAAAGCAAATTGAAAGTCCCAAAATAATGGCCTTGCTGATCCCACACAATGCTTCAACCCAAGACTTCAGGGTGAACATCCTGAGTTTTACTCCACCCTTCAAATGTTGATTCAAGTTTGGACTTTCCTTTCTGTTTCTGAAAACACACATACACGTTGCTATGTGACTGCTTAGCATGATTTTTTTGAGCAGGCAAATTGTACACAGTAAAATTACCCGTGTTAAATTAACACTAGACAGTGTCTATGTGCCCACTGTTTTTAGTGTTATTTTACCACAATTTATTGTAAAAGTAAAACTTTCAGAGTAGAATTCATCAAGTTTTAGTTTATAGTTTGAGAATGAAATGCTTTCTAACACCTAAAGTGTTAAATATACCATGGCGAATTAATAAAAAAAGAATGAATTTTATTTTAAAATTTCTACTTTTACACAAAATGTTGTTAAAATAACACTAAAAGAGTGTCAAAGACACTGGTGATTTTGCTGTGTACCACTAACCTTTTTTCCTGGGCAGTAACAGGCAGGTCAATGGGCCTTGTTGTGATATTAGGTTGTATGATTTTAGCGGTTCAAACAAACGTCATCAAAATAATTAAATGCAGGAAAGGAATTATTTATAAAATGTCAGCAGTTCAAGAGCCCTTTCATAGACTAGCCATGAATTACTAGGGTGTCTGGTGGTCTGTGGTGTTGAGATATTTAAGCTTTCTCACTTTCTGATCATAAATCATGACATAGGGTATTCCTGTTTTTATAGGATTAGCTGTGGGAATATAGGTAAGAGGAAAAAGTTATAAGGTGTTTGAAGTGATAAGTCATCGTCATGTCAGTTCATATGTCATCGTTTTCACAGAGTAGATTTCAAGCACAAAAGCAACTGTGGGCCTATATGCCTGAAAATCAAATCTGGTTCTACTTACGAGAAGTTCCAACCCACTTCTTCTCTTGTTTCCATGGTTGTGGATGGTTACATGAACATACGCACGTTAGAAAAAGGGTGCAATAGTTCAGCGTGCAGAGTGCAGAGTCCAGCACTGCAGTACTTTGATTCTTTGTCTTGAAATGAAGGAGTGATGTCATTGTTCCTCTGGGGTTTCTGAGTTACTGGGATGAGGTCATGAGGGGTCAACACAACCTTGGATTCATTGCTCTTCCCCACCTCCCCCTCCCCAACGCCATGTCCTAAACACGCTACCTTTCTTCTCCAAAGTTTTTTTACTATGGTAGCTTCAATCGCTTACCTCCTTCTCAGCTGGAGTAGATTCAAAACTTTCAAAGTTTAATCCTGGAATTAAAACAGAATCCCCCATTATTAGTGAGTACAGACAAATAAAAAGATGGCAGCGTCTTGGGTGAATAAAGGCCCAGTGTTTGATCAAGACTTTAGAAGACAAATTATTAAATTGATGGGATTCATGAATTAGGCTCCTGTTTTGTTTTTTTGTTTTTTTTGTATTGATACTAACAGGTGTTCCCAGTATACCTCCGGTGACAAGAATTGACCAGACAGGAGAGCCAGAGTAAAGCAGTATTGCATTTTGTATTGTTGCATTTTACTAAGATGTGTAGAAATAATTTGTAAAGGACTTAAAATTATTTATAAATTACACTTATCCAAGCATGGTATATTGATTTATAAACAACCAGCTTTCAACCCTGATGCATAAAACCGTCAGAATACTTGTAAAACTGCCTGCTGACTTTGAGAAACAGTCAAGGCATCTTTTTAGTGTTACAACATAGAAACATAGAAAAGATCACAAAGTGAAAATAATGAGGTAGGATGGAGTTTTTATTATTTCTATTATTATTATTATTTCTTAAGCGTTATACTTACTTGCTGGGTGGATAGAGGGAAAGATAACAGTTTCTTGAGAAATGAGAGATTCTTAAGGGTACTCAGTTCATAGAAATGTGATGTAAGACCAAAGGGGTTCTGGCCAAGCAACAATATGATGAGCTGGGAGTGAGTCCAGGCTTGAGATGTATGCATAAACAAGTAGCTCATCTGGTATTTGCATTTGGTTTACGGGTGGAATGAGTAATCTATGGAGCAGACTCCTCCTGATCCACTGGAGGAGACTACTGTAATCCCACCATAAAAAAACAAACACAGCTTTTCAAACAGAATAATACTCGTAATATACACGTGAGCACACATAGTTAAAGACTCACTTACGAAGAAAAAGATAAATCCTATCAATGTTTTCTTTTGATCTGATCTTTAAAATATGCATGTGTATTTTTTATAAATGAGTTAAGTCAATATCTGTGTACATGCACTGTCCTGTATGCACCATGTAGGTACTTTGTTGTTCCATTAAAATGAGGGCAGATGTAAACATGAACTCTGGAACATGGGGGAACAACACTGAGCTCGTTCTGGTCATTATCCTTTGCCCCATCATTGGAGCTCCTGCATTCCCCCAGAAGCACCTGGTCCCTCCTCCACCCTCCACTCTCTCCCGTTGCCCCAGCACAGGTCTCTGCAGTAAGGTAGAGCAGCCTCAGGGTTCGAGGGTCCCAGCTGTGTAAATGTTTTCAGTTGCTGTGTGACTGGAGCTTGGTCCTTCTTTTTGATCAGATGCCAAAACAAGCTCGGCCTCGGTTGTTCTTGGCAGCTGCTGGGGACGAAAGAATGTCAGCATGACTTTAAAAATATGACGGTTTGTAATTTGGACCACAGAGTGAAAACTGAGCCGCTGGTACAGTTTGTGATCATCTAATTATGCCACCCCCTCCCTCCCTTTTCGTGATTCCCCAGACAAAATCCCACCCCCCCCTCCTTTTATTCTTATCCAGGAATGAAGCCGTAAAGCTGCTTTGTCCCCTGTGAATTATTTTCAGGGTAGGCGTAATAGCTTTGTGCCCTGCTGCATTACTTCTCCCATGTTTCCTATCATCCCTCCTTCATGGTTGTGTAGTTTTGTGTCGAGTTCAGATGCTAACCTGAGGTACAAGCAACTGATGTCTTTCAAATATTCACGGGGCTCAACTTAGTCGCTAAGTTTAGGTAAAGATAATACTCTTCCAGGAGAGTTTGGGGTGAAGAAATTGAAAAATGGATAGCTTTGATTTCAGAAATGGGACAGTGATGAATAAATCAGCTTTGTTTGAATACTGCAATTAACATCTTGTTAATAAAAGTATACGCTTTTGTGAGCTGGTAAGCTAACACTGAAAAATAGTGACTGGAAACAAA